>NW_023489198.1:0-1093 GCF_013731165.1 Rhagoletis pomonella
TTTTTTTTTAATTTTTATAAACATTCGGAATTGTTTAGGCCGTTTGGCATTTTATTTTGAATTATCGTGAGTTTTACGAGCTTTTTTCAGATTTTTGAGAGTTTTTTTAATGACTCTTCCGCGATGTGCAGATATTTTTTCTGGATCTTTCGAATTTTCATTTTTTTATTTTTGCATAATTTTCGAGAAGATTTCCGTATATTTTCCAAACAATAAATGGAATACGTATTTTCAAATTCTCTTTCATTCGGTGGACTCGTATTTTTTGGGGATCTTTCAGTATCTTTCGTAAATTTTGGTTTCTCATTCCAAACATTTTTGAAATATTCCGGATGCAACGCGATGATTTCAGTATATTATCGTGGTTTTTCTTTACTGTTTCGGATTTTTCGGTTAACTAAGGATGTTTTCGGTCTATTGTTTTTTTTTATACATATTTTGTTACTTTTAGTATCGCATTTGCGACTATTCGTTATTTTAGGAATTCCGTTTTAGGACTTTCAGAGTTATTTAGGGCCCTTATTGAAATATTAGGCAAATTATATTTTTTCAGTCACGTAATTTTTATAAATGACATAATTTTTGACATGTACGCCACATGTACACTTTGAAAAAATTGCAAAAAAGCCATTATGTATTTTATTATCTACTTCAAAGGCTACCTGTGTGGCGTTGTGCCAGCAAAAGGAGCTGTTTTCAATCCAAAGAGGGGGTCGTCTGATAAAATGCAGGTGTGGTAAACATAGTTTAAAACATTTTTTGTTCCAATTCGCCACATTGTGTCCCCTTATGAATTGCACAAGTGAACTGCATACTTTAACTCCTCCAGCTGTGCCTGGTGTGATTGTCAGTAATATGCCATGAAATGTCCATTTATTTGGCCAAACTACTTTTAAATTTCTTAAGCGAGCAAGCAAAGCACTGGACATACATAGGAAATTCGAAAATATGTAATGTCAAATATGTGCCATACTGCCATTCTGTGTGGTTGCATGCCATGGCATGGCGCAATTTTATGGCAAAAGCTACAAGCAGCAACTGTCATAAAAACTAACAATAAAATAAAATTGAGGCACTTTAGCCATACATATGT
>NW_023489199.1:0-1093 GCF_013731165.1 Rhagoletis pomonella
GATATTAAAATAATTCAACGATATTAATAGAAAGGTGCACACACATGTATTTACATATGTATGTATGTACATACAAACGAGCACCAATTAATTTTATTTAAAGAAATGGCGTGTCGTCTATTTCCGCCGATATGCGTGTATAAACCCTCCTCAAAGTCTAGCCAAAAAGCCAGCAACTCACACAACAGGTTCCCCAGAGCAATTCGCTCGAGAAAGTGGTACCCGGTACACGTAATACGCGGCACACAGCACAACAATCCGCCAAAACAGGCAACCCGGCCCAAAATTACCACCGTAGAAGGCAGAAACCCCGAGCGGCAGTGCAGGAGCCCAAGAATTACCCTTAAAACGGCCACAGGAGCTTAAAAAGACCAACTGGTCCCCAACTGTTCCGAAGGTATATAGTATCGGACTAGTCCCAAACTGGTTCCCAACTGGTTCCCGGACTGGTCCCCGACTGGATACCAACTGGGCCCACGAACTAGTTACCAACTGGTCCCAAAGTGGCTACCAACTGGTCCACCTATACCTCAAGTGCTCCACAAGTCACTTCACTTACAAAGCATTCGATTTAGTTGACAATAGTCCAACTACATAACGTAGACCTAAAATTTCTACAGCGAAAGTAGAACTCTGAAATCGATTTTAAGCGGTCGTTATTCATATACCCACATACATACATACATATATTACTTTTCATATCAATTCAAGTGTATTACATGCGCCCCACGCTTTTCATTTTCAATTTCATAGATTGTTTATAATGACTTTTGCTAAAATTTCAAAATCAAAAGTTATCAAAACATATTCTATGGGACTGAGAAGTATTATTTTCTACTTTTTAGTCCATTTATAAAAGCGTTGTATATTAAAAAGTTTTTTTTTATATTATTTATTTTCTACTTTTTAGTCCTGTCTGAATAAAAGTTTGCAATAGATATTAAAATAATTCAACGATATTAATAGAAATGTGCACACACATGCATTTACATATGTATGTACATACAAACGAGCACCAATTAGTTTTATTTAAAGAAATGGCGTGACGTCTATTTCCGGTGTAGCAAACGTAGTACATAGGGCGACATCTAGA
>NW_023489200.1:0-340 GCF_013731165.1 Rhagoletis pomonella
AATTAAATTATTAATAGATGGATATCAGTCGAAATAAATTTCAAACAGGTTTATTTCTAATCTACATGCAGGAGGGTTGCCACCTGTTCAAAATATCAGGTTTAAGGTGAACGAAAGCACATTGGGTAATGAAATTATATATGGGTGTCAGACGATAGAGTCCTAAGAACGTTTTAGTATAAAAATATTTTCAAGAGGGTTGCCACGTAATTGAAGTGGAATTTGTATATGTGTGTTAAACTAAAGAGCGTTAAGAAATCTTTAGAATATTTTTGAAGCGTTTGAAGAGGATAGCCACCTGTTTGAAAATATTCAAATTAATTACTTTTATGTTAAATGC
>NW_023489200.1:440-1093 GCF_013731165.1 Rhagoletis pomonella
TTATGTTAAATGCATTATTAAAAAATTGGTATCAATCAAAATGCTTTATCTCTAAGCGTTATTTATAAGGATTTCTACTTGTCTAAAAATCCAAATCCACTTAATTCATCAGTTAGTTGAAATATATATGATAATGCTTTGAAAAAGAGAATATATTAATTCGAAAATACGTTTGTAAAATATATCCACCTATTTTAAAGTCGAATTTAGTTAACTTTTACCCAAGTATTAGGGTTGCTACCTACCTAGGGTATTCACAGTTTACTTTTAAAGTTAAAAGGTGGCAATTATTGAAATCGGTTGACGTGGTGCAAAGTTATGCGGTAACATACATAAAAAAAAAAAAAACATCCGACGAACTGATAACCTCCTCCTTTTTGGGAAGTCGGTTAAAAACAGGTGGCAGCCGCTTTTAAAACCCACAAAAATAGTCTGGATGCTCAAAGCTCTCAACTCACTTTTGCTTGATACCCATGTTTTAATATTTCACATACCTAAGTAACTACTGCATATTTTAATTACTTTCAATTTTTAGATTAGGTGGCAACCCTTCTTTAAATATTTCCAAACTAAAGCCTCCTTAAACCTCTCCCGCCCGACGCCCATACTGTGATGAATATTTCACCTATATAATTTCCATAATTGAAAATGAA
>NW_023489201.1:0-324 GCF_013731165.1 Rhagoletis pomonella
GGACGAAACCGAATTTCATATACCCAGCTACGGTTGCCAGACGTACTGATTTTATCAGTACAGTACTGATTTTTCAACTCTTGTACTGATTTTTTTCATTTCTTCAATCAGTGCGCTAATGTCCTGATTTTTCAAAATTTGTTCTGATTTGTATGATTTTATCAGTACAGTACTGATTTTACAACTCTTGTACTGATTTTATTCATTTATTCAATCAGTACGCTAATGTCCTGATTTTTTAAAATTTGTACTGATTTGTACTGAATTTTAAATTCAAACAAAAAACTTTAGGATTTTCTTAAGGTTTTTGCATAACGTTGTAAC
>NW_023489201.1:424-1093 GCF_013731165.1 Rhagoletis pomonella
CATGCAGCACTTATATTTAAGTATGAAAGCATTGAAGAAAAATTAGTAAAACTAAATATATTTTCCTTTTTTGAAATAATATCATCGCGTTTATTCATTTTTATTAGTAACTAGGATTATAGGTATTTAGGCCAAATTTCTTCTTACATGGTACATCCCAGTGGAAAAAGGTAACGTCTGGGAATGCAAAAAGTTATGGATAGCCCCTATTATCTACGCACGAAAAGATGCAAGAATTTCTCCACAGCGATGTCACACGAAAGTAATGTAACGCATGTCGCTTTACGAAACTATAAATAGAATTAAAATGTAAAATAAAAAAAAGCAAGTAAAAAGTATAAGTTGGGACGAAACCGAATTTCATATACCCAGCTACGGTTGCCAGACGTACTGATTTTATCAGTACAGTACTGATTTTTCAACTCTTGTACTGATTTTTTTCATTTCTTCAATCAGTGCGCTAATGTCCTGATTTTTCAAAATTTGTTCTGATTTGTATGATTTTATCAGTACAGTACTGATTTTACAACTCTTGTACTGATTTTATTCATTTATTCAATCAGTACGCTAATGTCCTGATTTTTTAAAATTTGTACTGATTTGTACTGAATTTTAAATTCAAACAAAAAACTTTAGGATTTTCTTAAGGTTTTTGCATAACGTTGTAAC
>NW_023489202.1:0-622 GCF_013731165.1 Rhagoletis pomonella
TTGGGCACAAAGAAAAACTTGATTCGTCGCCATTAAATACACGTGAAGGGTCTTGCAAAACATCCTCGCTATTTATATCTTTTAGATATTCGGTTAGTTCAAAGAACCATTGCCTTATGGATATTTCTGTAACCACAGCTCTTCCTTTGCTTATAGACTCGGCTTCTCTCATTGAAAGTCCAGGGTTGCGCTTGAAAAATAGCTTTAGCCACGTCTGACCAGGTCTACCATCTTTGAATGGGGTTCTCCTTCCACTATCTTTTATGATTTTTTGGACCGTGTTAAGAATACAATCCTTTTTCAAAGGGAACCCACATTTGCACATATTCAAAATCCACTCAACTATTTCTTTCTCCTCCTCGCACGTTAGATAGGATTTCGGACCGAAACTATATGTAGACTCAGCAACTTTGCCCTTAACACGGTCTTGAATAGTTGACTTCGGAATACCGTAAACACTAGCAGCTTTGCGAATGCTCATACCATGGTTCCGAATATCTAATAAAGCCAATTCCATTTTTTCCCTGTCAGGAAGCTGTTTTCCTTTTTTTTGGCATGCTTGTCCTGAATCTGCATTACTCATTCTAAAAATATGTAAAATTTAGGCACAAGATCGTTAAAA
>NW_023489202.1:632-1092 GCF_013731165.1 Rhagoletis pomonella
TTTGGCATCCTATTAGCCGGACAGTAAAATTTAATAATTAAATATTAACTTTTTAGCAAAATTTATATAACAAATGACTTTTGCACTATTTTTCATCAAAACTTAACACTTTCGAACTTATACTTACATGAATTTGACTCTTAAATCTACGTTGCTAAATGTGTATATCACTAGCGAAAAAATAAAAATCCGCCCGTTTTCACACTTCGAAGCAAACACATAAACTGATCGCGTTTCTGTAAAAGCTGTGACGCATTTAAAATGAAATGATATTTGCGGTCCCGTTACAAATCAAGGCCGCCTTCGATTTCATGTTTTGAAAATTCAAAATTGTCAACGGTTTTCTTATTTCAGGCAAAAAAAGACAAAAGTGTCCGGTCACTAGGTGGTGTCCGGTCACTAGCATAGTTACCCTATAACGAAATGGGCACAGAAATAAAATCTAACATCATTAAATTAT
>NW_023489203.1:0-1092 GCF_013731165.1 Rhagoletis pomonella
CTTTTTATTGTGTCAGCAGTATCACTAGTAGCCTTTTTAACATCGGCCATAGCTCTGAGATGCCCTTCCACTATTACCCGCATGACCTTAAAGCGCGATTTCAAAAGGTCCCAAGCTTCATCGTAATTAGCGTCACATATTTTGAAGCCACTTATAATTTTTAACTCGTCACCTTTCAAACAACTACGGAGATAGTGCAGCTTTTGTCCGTGCGACAATGCGGCATTACTATCCACCAGCGAAGAAAATGCATCAAAAAAACCAATCCATTTTGGGCAGACGTATCGATGCAGACACTGGCATTTGAGCGGGCGAAGGGTGTGATTCGGTACGACACTTCTGTACGCGATTAAAATTGGCTGAAGCCGTAGAATACCAGGTCTCGGCTTGAATTCGCACATTTTCTTCGACCTCTGTATTATCACTTCCGCACGAGAGTTCTACCGCGTCATGAGCGGTATTGAAACGAGCCCACTGTTCGTTAAGGAGTTGCAGATAACTTTTAACACTTTCTGCGTCCATTAAAAATGCTTCGTCCGTGCTCTTAGCCATATATCGCTTAATGGCATTGAGCGCAGAATCGCGCGTTTTAACGAAGTTCGACATTTTTCGTTTTGCTTTTTACGAGTCGTTCGTAGGTCACATATTTAATATTTGGCACTTGCAAAGGGCAATTGAAGGACGCGTTAGGTTTATAGAGGTTCTTAAGGTTAAAGGAAGGACGACCGCACCAATGTAACAAACGAGTTAATGCGCTGAAATCGGCTCTATTTGTTTAAAATCCACGCACGGGATTTTTTAGCCTTAAAGTAACTTGCCGTAATTACTTAACTGTGGTTGCACTTTTGTGTTTAGCAGGGATTGCAATTAAAGCTCTAGTATTTTGTTTTAGTTCACTTGCGGGTAGCACTCTGTTTTCTTTAGTTTTTATTTGCGGATTATAAACTCTAGACTTTTTCTCGTACGTATGTATGTATGTTCGTATATTTAATATTCATACAAACTAGCAAGCGGAATTAGCAAATCCGGACCGAAGGACCAGCATATGTTGCGGCGAATTGCGTGTGAAACTCGTCTTTGTTCCAAATTAAA
>NW_023489204.1:0-1092 GCF_013731165.1 Rhagoletis pomonella
CAACGCTTTTGTGTAGGTATGGCAGTAGGCTATCTTTAACCTCTTTCCTTTGACAGCCATACTTCAACATTTACTTTATCTTATCAATTTGCTTTAACACGAATTTACAATAATGGCCTCTCTAATATTTAATATTTTAAATTGGACCTCTAGCGCTGAGAAGTGCATTCAATTTCATACATTGCAAACATACCAACAGACAGACTGACAAAATTTCTAAAACCTGTTGATTTGGCTTCTGTTGCTCTGATAAAGACCTCATATATTAATTTTTCCTTTAAAATCTATAATGTACAGCCATCGGTCTTTTACAACTTTATTAAATGTATAGAATTAAGCTTGAGAACAGCAAAATCGAAGCGAATAGTTGCACTTACAGTTTATTCGGCAGGGGAAAAGTGGTTGATATGTAAGTGGGTCATTTCCAAACGAAGTGCTTATTTTTTTGTTCCCCCCTTTTTAAATTTTTTATGGTGGTAAAAAGACATATTAAAAACACCACTATACGAACCAAATAATATGCCACTAACAATGTTTTTTTTTTTAGTGTAAGCCGTTTTATTTTCTTTTGCGAACGGTATTTCTTTGGTATATTTTACCTACTTCATATAAAAATATTTGTCCCCGCTTTAAGAAAAGAAACAATGAAAAAAGGCGTAACTGTTTGTAAATTACCACCTTAACCTTTATTGTTTTATTCTATTTTCGCCTGAACAATTTTATCAACATAAGCATGGCTTTCTATTATAATATTGTCCCTCCGAATTTTCCTAAATGTAACTTTTTTAATTTTCTTGTTTAAATGTTTTCGTAAAAGAGGACTTAGAAAAAAAATCCGAAAAATGTGAAATATGGAAAAATTTTAGTATGCGGACGGCAAATTCTAGAAAAAGTGGGGATGAGAGGGAGTAGATCTAGAAAAAGTGGGGATGAGAGGGAGTAGAACACGACCCCCTGATTTCAAAAATATTACCCTTTTTTCTAGCAACCCTATAGTTTTTATATAATTTGTTGTCTTGTACAGATGCATCTGTGAAAAATATTTTGAAGTTGCTATTTATATAATGACTTACGGTTTGTTTGTATATCATT
>NW_023489205.1:0-1092 GCF_013731165.1 Rhagoletis pomonella
ATCCTTTCCTTTATCCTGATCTAAATATGTCCATTCTTTTCTTCATTTACATATTCACCCCCACCATTGTTATTAGGTTAGGTATTTAAATTTTCCTTCCTCTTTGTCTTTATATTTAGGTTTCTTTACTTTTATTTTAATTTCTGTATTTATCCCTTTCTTCTTCTCCATACTCAAAATTATCTTCATCCTTGTTTGAGGCTAATCTATTCATGTACATACATACATACATCTTATTCCTAAACTGCTGCTTAGCACGTTTCTTTAATTCACTATCAATATTAAAGCATACATTTAGGAGGCATTTCCGCCCCAACCATGTACATGTATGGCATTGGTATTGGTGTGACTTTTGAATTGATTTTTTCGCTCTATTTTAAACTAATTTGAAATTTTAAAAATTGCCTGCACATCAGCATCAAAATACCTTTCTAATGATATATAATTGTTTATACCTTAGAAGTACAGTTTAGCCGTAAAAGGGGTGTAAAGGAAACATGATTGCCTATTTATATAATTGATGAACACAGTGACACGGGATTTTTATATATCAAGATTGACAATTCATCTTCTTAAAACTAAATATGTATGTACTCCTAACATCTAATTTAACTATTACCTTGTTTATACCCACGCAAGAACCGCATTAACGGAAAGTTGATTTGACTCAACACATATTTCTTTGAAGCATTTATACCTGTGTAAACAAAATTTTTTATTTTTATTCGACATTTCTTAAATAATTAATTTGCGTGGTGGACCGAAATGGAAGCGAACAATAATTCAAGTTTGTTACAATAATAACTCAAATTTAAAACGGGCTGTCTAAAGCAAACCAGCGTTTTTTCACCTCGCGTCAAATGTGTGAAGTGTTTATACCTGTTTTCTTACCGATGTGAAAAATAAAAAAGCGATTTGAAAACAGATTCGAGTCAATACACTTTTGAGTTTCTGAGCGTATTGAAAGTTGGTTTGTGCTTCCGTTTTGAATCACGGCGAACTGGGTCGAAGCGCTTTATGTGTTGGTATAAACAAGGTATATATATAAATTAGGGTGGTCCAAAAATGCATGTGAAAAAGTAAAGTCGGAAT
>NW_023489206.1:0-1092 GCF_013731165.1 Rhagoletis pomonella
CTTTTCAAAAACCATTTAAAAAAATTAAAAAACTTCTATTTTTGAAGATTAGTTTAATGATCACGGCAATTTTTTCATTCAAGAGTTTATTTGTTCTTAATTTTTCATCTTAAACTGCTGAAAAAACCATTAGGTTATTTTATTATCTATTTTCGTTCTCGGGACATTCGATTTTGTACCAAATTTCAGTCGAAATCATTAAAACAGAAGGACTAGTTAATTTGGGTTCAAACAAGCAGACAGACAGTTGGACAACCGAACAGAAAGATGGACATGGCAATGTCGACTCTGGTAGTCGTTCTGTTTCGTTAAACTTCTTTCTAATTTTCGAGCACTGTTTCCTAGTTTGAGTTCTCATATGTATATCAGCACAAAAACTTTAATAGAAAATATAAAATCAATTTCGCTGAATTTTTTCCGTTAGGTGCCAAACATATGAAGCACATTTCGTGCATTTTTCCCTTTTCGTTTCTTGTGGAGTCAAATGGTCAATACAAAGCAATTGTACCATATTTTCTCTATTTCATCATTGTATTCACCCTAATATTTTGATGTAGATGATGCCAACTATAACCCAAACTCAGGCTGCAAAAGCCTTAGCCTTTCTAACTTCACTTGTGTACATCGCTTTGTGATCTTATACTATGTACATACAAGTACAACCCGGTAATATGTATCTAGTAGTTGTGGAAGCTTTGCATGCTGCAAAGAAGGGGTTTGTAAAATAATCCTGCTAATCCTTGAATGTGTGCAAAATAAATGCATTTATTATTTACACACACAAATATAATTTCTGTTACTACCCTGCAAAAAATGGGTCTAATCCGGGATGACTCCGGGAGCAATCGCAAAGGAGCATGCGACTAATACCACTTTTGATCTCTTTATATGGAATGAACTGATCGCTTTTGTTCGGGCATGTCCTATGAAGAGACTAATTGTTCACATTTATACCCGCAAGGGTATAAAAAGCGACTAGTCACTTTTAAAAAATAAAAATTAAAATTTTCGCCAACTGAGATTCGAACCGGGGTGCTCAGTTTTGTTAGGCGAATACTCTCTCTGTGTGCCAACGCCGCACATGAAATTTCA
>NW_023489207.1:0-1092 GCF_013731165.1 Rhagoletis pomonella
TGAGTTCGAAATATTAGAACTCGCCGTGGCACCTCCAAGAAGGTTTCACGTTCACGCGTCGTATACCTGGAAACCTTTTAAGGTAAACTTAGAGGGAGAAGAGAGGAGATTTTATAATTTCGTAGTTTTAAACGACCTAAATATCTTAACTCGCTTAGAAAATAACGAGCTATAACGAAATGGGCACAGAAATAAAATCTAACATCATTAAATTATTTTTCCTATTTGTATAAAAGCGCGGGGTGAAACCCGCGGGTATAAGCTAGTATATATATATACAAGAATTGCTCGTTTAATATAATAAGATATATTTGAATTGCAGATTACCTTTAATACAATTGCTGAGCTTAGTGGCTGGATGACGTCCTATTCTTCGGATACTCGCAAAAAAAGTGAGAACCGCTTTTGGTTTTATTTACGGTTGCCGGTCGAACTGTTTACTTAACGAAAGTTATAATTGCATATTTCTTAACGTAGTAGTTAACAGCTCGACGGCAACCATAATATCGTAAGAATGTTAACTATTAGGGTGGGTCGAAAGATTCCAGCAAATTTAGGCCGGTGGCCTAAACACACGTTAATAAATATTTTTTTTTGTGTAATATGTATTTATGTATTTCTTGAATCTTTCTTTCGAAACTAACAATATGTTTTCAACTCTTACAAACTACCATTAAATTTAAAATTCCTGCGGAAATGCTTAGACATTTTTTATTTTTTATTTTTTTTACATATATATTTATTGCCAGTTGCTGCGGCTGTCGGAATGGACAAGATTCCTAGCAGCAGGATCGCTGAATATCGTGCTGGGCAGGCGGTCTGAAAGGACGAATTCCAGAGCCGCACTGCGTGTGCTTTTCTATATTTAAGTAATTATAATCCAGTAGGCTGTGTTCGGATGGAAAGGACAAGTTTCCGAGCCGCGCTGACACTGATGTTGGGTAGTCGACTAGGTTCCAGAGCCGAAGTTGATATATTGCGGATCAGTGCTGCCGTTTTAGCCCTTTGGTGGCTAAATTTGGCTACCAAATTCTTTTTTTGGCCCCAAAAATTTGAAATTGCCCCTAGCCCTTTTTTTAGCCCTTTTCAAAA
>NW_023489208.1:0-1092 GCF_013731165.1 Rhagoletis pomonella
GTCCGTCCGTCCGTCCGTCCGTCCGTCCGTCCGTCCGTCCGTCCGTCTGTGCACACGATAACTCGAGTAAAAATTGAGATATCTTAACGAAACTTGGTACGTGGACTTCTTTTGGGCATGGGACGGATGGTATTGAAAATGGGCGAAATCGGACAATAACCACGCCTACCTCCCATATAACGGTAATTTTCAGAAATACGAAAAGTGCGATATTTTAGTAACTACTGAAGATAATTCACTCAAAATTGATATTTACAATGAGTTTTAGACGAAAAATAAGAATATTAAAAAATTTTGGCAAATGGGCGTAGCCACGCCTACTTATGGTTACATGCGTATATCTTGGTAACCGCTACACCAATTTCTTCCAAACTTGGCACAGTTGTTGGTCCTGCTACAACATACCAAATGGCCGAAAATTTTTAAAATCGGACAATAACCACGCCCACATCCCATATAACGGTAATTTAGAAAAATACGAAATTCTCGATAAATCAGTAAATATTTAAGCTAATTTATTCAAAATTGATGGTTGCAATAATTTTTTACCAAGAAATACGCTTATGATACAATTTTGGAAAATGGGCGTGGCACCGCCCACTTATGATCACATATATGTATCTCGCTAACCGTTCTAGCAATTTGAACCAAACTCGGTATGGTTATTGTACTTGCCACGTGTAAGCAAAACGTTGAAAATTATTGAAATCGGACTAAAATAACGGCCGATTCTCATATAACGGTAAATTTAAGAAATGCTTGAAACTTCAATATTTCGAAATTGAAGGACGCTAATTTACTTAAAATTTATACACCCCGGCTTATCGTGTAGCGGTAGTTTTCGGAAAGGTGGAAAACATATATTTAATAATTGCGCCGGGTATTTAATGTTCGGCTCCGCCCGAACTTAGACTTTCTTACTTGTTTTAATTTGAACTGAATGAAATTTTTATTTTATCTAAAATCTTTCAAATTTTGTTATTAATTTTTCGTTTATTTGAAAACATTTTGTTCAAGGCGAATTAATATAAGGTGATAGCAGGAGTACAAAAACAATAATTTACATGTATTTTGTTTTCGCTTTGGCGGCAT
>NW_023489209.1:0-1092 GCF_013731165.1 Rhagoletis pomonella
TATTAAAGCTAATTTATTCAAAATTGATGCTTGCAACAATTCTTTACCAAGAAATACGTTTATGGTAAAATTTTGGAAAATGGGCGTGGCACCGCCCACTTATGATCACATATAAGTATATCGGTAACCGTTCTACCAATTTGTACCAAACTCGGTGTGGTTATTGTGCTTGCCACATATAAGCAAAACGTTGAAAATTATTGAAATCGGACTAAAATAACGGCCGCTTCTCATATAACGGTAAATTTCAGAAATGCTTGAAACTTCAATATTTCGAAATTGAAGGACGCTAATTTACTAAAAATTGATACACCCCGGCTTACCATCTAGCGGAAGGTTTCGGAAAGGTGAAAAAACATATATTTAATACTTGCGCCGGGTATTTAGGGCCGTTTGCACCATGTCTAGTTAACGCTAACTGGAGGTACATCCTTCAGTTAAGCACGTTAACTGCTTTATCGATCACATGTTATATGATGGGTGTCGATAACGTCGATAAAGATGTTTAACTGGGAGTTAGAATTAACTAGACATGGTGCAAACGGCCCTTAATGTTCGGCTCCGCCCGAACTTAGACTTTCTTACTTGTTTTATTTATTACATTTAATATTAAGCTATTGTTCGTATTGCGGCGAATACTGCGGCAACGCAAAGCCAACAACGAGAAATAGGCAGAATGTTCGAGGAATGACGTAGAATGTTCCACAAAGAGAAACGTCAAGTTGGATAACACTGCGAACAGCGAGAGAAAGAGAATGAGCGATGAACTGCAGAACGTTCTAGAGTTGCCATAAGTGCGAGCGCAGGTATATAAGGGCACCGCCACAGCGAAGTGAGTTAGTTACAAGTCAGCAAGCTACAAGTAAAGTGAGCAGACAAGTGAGTTGCGAATAAGCAAGCTATAAGTTTAATTGTGTTAACAAGTGGTAAAGCGTTGTTATTGCTTTAACAAGTATTGTAAAGTGTTTTTACTGTATTAGCGAGTATTATAAATTGTTTGTTGTACAATAAAGTTAATTGTACTACAATTAGGTCATCGTTAGCATTTATTTAACAATCCAGCGATACGAACCTGAAGGATTTGGGAAATCC
>NW_023489210.1:0-1092 GCF_013731165.1 Rhagoletis pomonella
AAAGTTAAATTAAGTAATGCGGGTAAGTATAATCAGGTATTAGGGTTTCGATTTCGTTTTAAGTAGTTAAGGATTTTCATTTAATTTTCTATTTCTTCTGTTCTATCTTTTGGTTGTATAGCGTTTTGGTTTCCGTTTTATATTTTCACGATTTCATTTTAAATTTTTTTTTATAATTTCGTTATATTATATTATGGTGGCCATTTTCTTTTATTGTATTTATGGTTATTTATTTAAAATTGGTTTTATAGTTGAATTTTTGAATTTTTCGTTAAGCTTTTAGTTTAAACTTATTTTTATTTCAAATAAATTTGTATTTTATTTTATTTTAATTTAGTTCAGTTTAAGTTGATTTTATTTAACTCTATTTAATTTAATTTACGTGATTTAGTCAAATGCATATATATATTTCCACGCGTTAGCCTAAGTCTATTTCATATATATAACCATGTACATGCAGGTATACAGGCATTTACATATATGTATACCCCAATGTCGTAAACAGGGTGTGATTGACAACTCAGGTAGGCTCTCTTTTAAGATACTATTATGCAAAAAAAAAGATATGAACAAGCGATTCAAAATTCATAACAAAATTTCAATTTGACGTTACAGCATGGTTCTTCTGAGAGCCATGTCAAATTCAATCACACTTTGTTAATACATTTCGGTCCTACTTCTAATTTCTTAAAACTATTGTTCTTGGGGGTTTACCCCTTTCTTTTCTTTTGCTTTAACTAGTTTAAGCTTACTAGTTAGCTTACTGAGTTTTTTTTTTTTATTTTTTTTTATTATTATTTATTATTATTTTTTTATTGGAAAAAAAACTTAGTTTAGGCTCGAAGGACTCACCCTTGTTGCAGCAGGCTTGGGTGTGGCCTGCTGTTGTTGTAGTCGCTGGGGTTGTGCGCTGTTGTTGCTGGTGTTGAGCGCTGCTGCTGTTAGCGTTGTGCGCTGTTGTTGTTGGTGTTGCGCGCTGTTGTCCACGCTGCTGTGGCGGGCATTGTTGCACCCGCTGCTGTGGCGGTTGTTGTTGTGGGTGGCTCGGTGTTGCTTCCGCGCGTTGTTGCACCCGCTGCTGTGGCGGATGTT
>NW_023489211.1:0-1092 GCF_013731165.1 Rhagoletis pomonella
CCTATTTAAATAATATTGACAAATGAATGTGAAACAGGTAATTTTAATTCCGGCATATTAGTATTCCCATCAAGTCTCATCGAAAAAAAAATCCCTTTACTTTGTGTAATACACGAAATGGTACATTGTACTAAAGTCAACCTTTCGACTTTGATTGTTATTCCTTATTTCATAAAAAAGGTGAGAGTGCCAAAAATTTGGCAATTTCGTGCAACTATCCAACCATTTCAAATAAAATGATAGATCAACTTTGTTTTTTGGAAAATGCATTTAAAAGTGATCGCATCTGAATAAGCAGTGAACCACGTTTTCGTCTTCTAAGAGACTTTATTTAAGAAACTAAAAGAAAAAACTGGTCAATGTGCCTTCTGTCATTTCTGTGTAGACTTTTTGCTTCGGCTATATTTAGTTTTATTTTTTCACGATGCCAGGCCTCTACAACAGCTACCAAAAATGTTAACCCTTCTTTCGATTTTATGCGCGGATGGTTCTCCATAAAGGATCCAGGAATTGCTAAATGTTCGCATTTTTCTGTAGGTCATTTTCTCGATGCGATATCTGGAATTGTCTTTTTAATGTTTCTTCTATTACCACACAAGGGTGTTACCCTTTAGTGTGTGCTGCACCTATTCAAATTATTCTAAAATATAGGCAAAATAATTGCTTCGTTTGACAAAAAACTGTGCAAGTTGCGCCCCTTCCTTTCACTGATTTTCTTTATAAATGATTAGGCCCCGAAATAAGGTCAAATAGAAGCTTCCCTAATAACTAAAAATGCATATATAAGACAAGTCCTTGTAAAGAACTAATAACTTAAAATCAAAGTTTCGTCGGCCGCTGTGGTGTAGTGGTAAGCAGTGCGCGCTTTCACTCAGCAACGCCTGGGTTCAAGCCCTGGTCCAAAGCAACATCGCAAACAAAAAATATAGAAAAAAGGTTTTTTCTTAACAGCGGTCGTTCCTCGGCAGGCAATGGCAAACCTCCGAGTGCATTTCTGCCATGAAAAACAGCTTCTCATAAAAATACAATCGCCGTTCGGAGTCGACGTAAAACTGTAGGTCCCTCAGCTTTGTGTGACAACATCAAGGCGCA
>NW_023489212.1:0-1092 GCF_013731165.1 Rhagoletis pomonella
ATAAGCCACCTTTTTATTAGAATTCGTGCAACCGTGTATATTTAGGTCTAATACCCTGTAGTAAAATTTAGATACAGTCGGGCAAAACGCTAGTTGTGAACTACACTGCAGTGAAAAGTTGTCAATTGTTATAGTTAGCCTTTTGACGGGATTTCGGTAAATACCCCACTTTTTATTAGCTATGACAAAACCAACTTAAAGTGAGTTGTAAAGTCGCGCAGTAGTCATGCCGACGCAATCGGAAGTTTGTTTTCTTTACAAGTTTCTATTTAAAAATCCCCATACAAAGACTGGTTTGAATACATTTTTTTTTTCTGCACTTCATAAATACTTTTTCGAATTCGGAACAAATAAAATGCAGTTCGAAATTTTATACTATCATTTTGATGTTATGTCTGACGAAATTCGAATAAAGGACCACCTACTACAAAATATATAAACAAATATGCAATGTTGAATGTAAATTAAATAAATAAAAATGTAAAAAATAAAATTAAAAAAATTCGCAGAATATTTTTTTATTGATATTTTATGCCCAAAACTAGCTAGTTACAAGTTAGTTGATATGTAATGCAGGTCTGACTTTTTTGCAGCCATCGCCCCACAAAAGTAGTTACCTTTTTTCGAACAAAATACACAGTTCATCAGCTAATAGTTAGCATTAGTGTGCATGTAAACATACTAAAGTTAAGTAGAAACTAATCCTACTCCCTACAGGGTAGGTACATATTTCGGAACTATATCTGAACTGGTGCAAAACGGCCGCAGAGCGGAACAGTTGAAACTTGCGGTGTAAGCGTACAAATTCTCACTTATCGTACAATATGAAAGTTGAAATCGTTGGTAGCAAGTTCAAATCGCGTTGGAGGCATTTTGTGAGTTTTCAGTTTTAATGAATTTAAATTTTTGCATGCCGTTTACAATACTTTTTTTATACCCGAGAGCACTTGTGCACTATTAAGCCATGTCTGTCTGTCCGTCCGTCTGTCCGTCTGTCCGTCCGTCCGTGTACACGATAACTCGAGCAAAAATTGAGATATCTCATCGAAATTTGGTATGTAGGTTTCCCTTAATCCAAGGTAGGTTGGTATT
>NW_023489213.1:0-509 GCF_013731165.1 Rhagoletis pomonella
TTTGGATTCCGGCTAAACCAGCCGAGCCTGAAAAAATAGAGCGGATCCTTAGATCCTGCCATAAGAGCCTGCCAACACACAATTGGAAGGTGGGGAAGATCGAAGAGCCGATAGGAAACAGAAGGCAGGTGTTGCTGATCCTCAACGCCGAATCGCTCGCCCAATTGGCGCAGAAGGATTGGGAAGTCAGATTCGGGTTTGTTGACGCAACCGTTCGAATCTACAAAACCAACAACCACATGATCAAGTGTAAATCGTAGGGGAATAGCTGCGCTTGATTGTGTTGGCTTAGCAAAAATGAAAAAGTTGGAAAAAAGCCACGATAATTAACAAGTCGGACTTAGCACAGTGCGTAGGCAACTGGCTGAGTCAGTGGGATGGTCGGTTCGAATCCTACTGAAAGAAGTCTGATGAGGAAATGCGGTGATTTCCGAAATAGCTACCACTTCTACCATTTTTTTAAATTATTGTTGCTTTTCCACAATAAGTTTTTCATTAAAAAACGGCCT
>NW_023489213.1:609-1092 GCF_013731165.1 Rhagoletis pomonella
ACCACTTCTACCATTTTTTTTAAATTATTGTTGCTTTTCCACAATAAGTTTTTCATTAAAAACGGCCTAGAGCCCAATAAAAAGTGTTGAATATAATTGTTATAAGGCCATAAAATAACAAAAACAAATAACTTAAGGACGAGCACACCTAAAAGTTAAACATTTTAAAAATAGAATTATTAACAAAAACCAATAAAACCAACAACCACATGATCAAGTGTAAATCGTAGCGGAATAGCTGCGCTTGATTGTGTTGGCCTAGCAAAAATGAAAAAGCGGGAAAAAAGCAACGATTATTTACAAGTCGGACTTAGCACAGTGCGTAGGCAACTGGCTGAGTCAGTGGGATCGTCGGTTCGAATCCTACTGAAAGAAGTCTGATGAGGAAATATGGTGATTTCCGAAATAGCTATCACTTCTACCATATTTTCAAATTATTGTTGCTTTTCCACTATAAGTTTTTCATAATATATAGTTATAATT
>NW_023489214.1:0-411 GCF_013731165.1 Rhagoletis pomonella
TGCACCGAGGGTGAATTATGTTTCGCACTCCAGCGCTTCTACAATGCAGCCTAGTGGTGCTCCTAATCAATTATCGTTAAGTCTCTCTTCAGATGATATCATAGAAGGAATCCTAAGGTTAAAACTATCTACTCAAACGGATGCTGATGGACTCTCAGCTGTTTTAAAAAAAAAATGTCCGGCGATTGTCACTTAGTTGAAAATCCTTTTCAATAAATCTTTGTCTTCTGGAAATTTTATTGATGACTGGAAGCTGACATCAATTTCTGCGCTTTTTAAAAGCGGTAATAAAAATGACGTCTGTAATTATAGGACTATTTCGAAGCTCTCGACAGTCTCCAAACTTATGGAAAGCATTATCAAAGAGAAGATGTTTTTTGCTACTAAGAGCATTATTTCACCTAATCAGCA
>NW_023489214.1:511-1092 GCF_013731165.1 Rhagoletis pomonella
CCACTACTGTTCGTTTTATTTATTAATGACATAAGCAGCTGTTTCTCGTTCGCCAATTTTTTGCTGTACGCCGACGACTTAAAAATATTTTCCGTGATTAAAGACTCGACTGATGCAAAGTATCTTCAAGCGGATATGGATATGCTGTGTGTCTGGTGTGAGGAGTGTGGTCTTTCGTTAAACGTAAAAAAAAATGTTTTGAAATTACTTTTTCGAAAAGTCACAATATTTCAAAAAGGTCTTACACAATATCTAATAATGTGCTTCAATCTGTTGTAGAAATTAAAGACCTTGGTGTAATTTTTGACACGCATTTCTCATTTAACAGTCACATAAATTTTATTTTAACTAAGGCATATTCAATTCTAGGTTTTGTTCGAAGAAACAGTTCAAAATTTTCGGACCCTTATACGCTAAAATTGCTTTTCACAACTTTTGTTCGTTCTAGGTTAGAGTATGCTGCGTTTATTTGGCGACCTTATTTCCAATTTTCTATTAATAGGATTGAAAAAGTTCAAAAATAATTCTTAAAATCTGCCCTTCGTTCTTTAAAATTTTCTGATCCTATCCCTTCCTATCAT
>NW_023489215.1:0-1092 GCF_013731165.1 Rhagoletis pomonella
TGATGTAATGTAATGCCTCAGACTGATTGCCATAGACAGTGCACACACATTTGATATGGTTGAGTGGTAGGGTGGTCCTTAAAATATTGACATCACGGGGCAAGCGTTTATTTTTGTTCGTTGTACAAAAGAAAAGGCATCTACGATAATTTAAAAAAAAAATTAAATAAATTTAAATAAATAAAATAGTACAATTTTTTCTAAATCACTTTGACCAGAATTTTTACGAATAAATTTCAATACCTTGAGTTTTTGCTGGTCAAAGTCAAAATTTTGTGAAATTTTTGCGATTTTTTTTTATTTAATTTTTTTTTTTTTAATTCTGGTAGCATCACCTAAAAAATTTGTTAAAAATTCCGAAATTATCGTAGATATCTTTATTTTGTTCGTAGAACGAAAAAAGGGGTGCCAAATAAGATGATGTTTTGAGGACCACCCTACTGAATGTGTATATTTGGGTACATACAATGCGTTGCCATTAGTAGTACATATGGAGTAAAATATGTCAAGTATACCCGCCTAAAAATTTTGTACTTGTATTCGATTTTGCTGAAAATATGTGAACTTTTGTACTTGCATGCATATAGGTTTGAGATATACATATGAGCAAATTTTACGAGTTGTGTTTTTAAGTGTCACTTCCTTCTCTCGCCAGAAAAAATAAATCAAGTACTTGAACAATTTTAGCCTTAAAGCGTTTATTTAAGCGAAAACGTGCCGAAATAACTCATTTTTTCATTGTCGCTCGAAAAAAATTGTAATTGTTTTTTTTTTTTAATAACTTTGGGAAGTAAGACATCATGTATGTATTTCAATATTATTAATATTTCTGGAAAAAATGCCTCAATGGCAGCCGCTCCTTTGGTTGTTGAATCATTTCTATCATTAACCATTCCAGTGAAAATGTTTCTTTAAAAAATCTTCTTCTTCATCTTCATCTTCTTCTTAATCGTCATCTTCATCTCCATCTTCATCTTCATCTTCATCTTCATCTTCATCTTCATCTTCATCTTCATCTTCATCTTCATCTTCATCTTCATCTTCATCTTCATCTTCATCTTCATCTTCATCTTCATCTTGATCTTCATCTTC
>NW_023489216.1:0-1091 GCF_013731165.1 Rhagoletis pomonella
AAACCCGAGTCATTCCGGTACGTAGAACCGGCTGTCGTGGGAATGTGACGAGTTGCTCGTTCACGACTGTTACGATTCGAACCCAGTGTTTCAACAGCGACCCAAAGAAGTGCAGGCGTTTTTTAACGAGGTAGCAGCTTCTCTAAATGCATTAGGTCCCCCATCTAAGGACTCCAATGCATGGAGAAAGGTTAGGTATTACTGAAAATGACAGGAATTTGTAAAATAGATGGAGCGGTTTGTTACAGGAGTGGATTGACTGGAAATGCTACATAAAACGCAAGCTATCAAATAACAAAAAGGAAATGATGAGTACCGGTGGAGGTCAATGCCGTTTGCAGCGCATAACCCCACTTGAAGAAATGTACAACTTTTTCTTTGGTTTACTGTATAGTAAAAAGGTAACAGTTAGAGGAATAACCAAAGTCGCTTAGGATATCCTGATAAATTCTACTTATCTAATATTGTTGTGGTTGCCAGATTTGGGCAGGTTCTGTAACTTACTTCCGAGTGTATTTTAACTAGTCGCTTTGAATTCAAATTGAATGTTGCTGAAATTCAATTGGAAGTGAATTGCAGAAACTACCTCAATTTCATTTAATTTTCAAAATACTCGTAAATTAGTTTGTAGACATTTCCAGTTACATCTTGAATTTTTGAAAGCACCTGTCGCTCCGTAAGATTTTCATATAAGTGTAAATCTATAAAAGAAAAGCGTTAATAAAAGTTCGAAGGTAGAGTAATATTAAAAATCATCCTACCTCCAACAGTTACGTATCCAGCCATTTCGCAAAACCCAATATTATAAGTATTTAATTCCTTAATATAGCAAAAATATTTCCGTGTAAACACAAACACTTTCAGAGTTTCATCTTTCAGTGGACTGCGATCACGGGTCATAAATAGATTATGCGGAAAATTGTGATCACAAAGCCATATAATAAAATTATAAAGCTCCTGCAATTGCATGGTTAGTTCACTGCCATTCCATTTTTTGAAAAGGAAGCAAATCGCCTCCGTCGGCATATTTTCGCTTAAGCGGAAAATGTTTCCACCTTTCAAGATTTTCAATTCCTTCAAATAAAAAAAAA
>NW_023489217.1:0-1091 GCF_013731165.1 Rhagoletis pomonella
AATTGTTTTTTATATTATTTGCGTTTGTTTTATCTTATTTCACATTTTTATTTCATTATTAGTTAATTTAAATTTTTAGAGTTTAATTTTACTAAAGAGTAAAACACAACTAACCAAAAACAACTTTAAAATAAAAAATATAGAAGTTATAATTGAATCAATAAAAAAAAAAATTATGAATATTCTACTGGCCGTGGGATTCAAACCTACGGCCTCGCGTCTCGTTAATCCGCATTACTGCCGTCTGTCAAGGCACATTTTTGATTAGATCAATTGCGGCGTTAATCCGGATCAACGTTGCCGTCTGTCTATGCTTTTAGATTGGTAACCCCGGAGTACGGAATTAAGGAAAATATGGGAGGTAGAGGGGGTCTAATAGTTGTCTGTATGAAGTTTCAAAGCGCGGAGCCTCATAGTTTTTAAGAATTTTTTTTGTTAAAGTTTGTAAATTTAACAAACTTGTATGGCATTATACCACTAAATTTACCCGTTATTTACACTCAATAGTTGCGTTCGTTATCTCCCAGACATAGTATTTTTTTTGGGGTTTTTAATATGATGGCCAGGGTGGTACAGAGACCATATTGCCAGATCGGTTCATAAATTGTTATAGTCAGTAGTCAACAGTTAACAGTCATGTCACTGTCAAAGTAGTTAAGTAGTCCATGTCGAATAAAAGGAAAGCAAAACCAAAGTTATCAAACTTCAAAATTATAAATTCTAAGGAGCCTAGTTATTTGTACGAAAGACTTCAATTTCTCCAATCATCGAGGTCTGAACTTTTAGTACACACCAAATATCGAACCCTTGTCTCCGAACGTCAGTTTTTTATCAATTCCATACGTCTTTGGAACTCTCTTCCTATTAGGTTAAGAAAACTAAAAAATGCGCTGCCTTTTAAAAACCAAATAACTAACTATTATAGCAATGAATGCAATTAATATATAAATTTGTTTACTCTGTGTGTACCTGAAATTCCTACATATTATTATATACATTTTATTTTTTATTTTTTTTCTTTTTCTTTTTATTTTCTACTTATTATTATTTATTTTTTCTTCTGTTTCCCGCGCCTCTTTTCCAAATACATA
>NW_023489218.1:0-1091 GCF_013731165.1 Rhagoletis pomonella
TTGGGTTTTAGTGGGTAGCCCAACACGCTTCGGTGGGAGTCACACACTCGGGGGGAAGGTAGACTAGCGCCCCCGGCCGGTGCATAAATGCATAAAGCATTTCCCTCGGTGACAGGTAATAAGGTCAACGGAAATAAGGTCAATTGACTTTATTTCCCACCCTGGTGCGAAATAAAGTCAACTGACACTATAACCTTTTTAAAAACGAAATAAAATCCATTGACATTATTTCTCTTTCAAACATTAAATTTGCTTAGCTTCACTGCGGCCCGCATCAGCGCGCCACACCGCGCGCGCCGCACTCCTGCTCGCGCCCCGCGTACCCCGTGCGACCGGCGCGCACAGCACGTCACGCTACGCTTTCTCAACTAAAATTTTCAGCCCCGATTGGAAGATTTTGGGGCAACAACAAACAGAAAAATGTGTCCATGGACATAAAAACGGGTATGGCCCAATTCGAGGAGAGCTTAAATATACTAAGCTACCTTCGAGAGCAGAGCCGGAGGGTAGACCCCCCTTTCCGAGCTGTGGAAGGCTGGCCCTGGCTCGCAAAAGAGAGGTCGAACTCGATCCGGCTCCCCTACAGGCGAGCCGGAAAAGAAAAAGAATACTAACTATAATAACAATGGTAGTAATAATATTATTATTAATAATGGTAATAATAATAATGATAATAACAATAATAATGCACAGAAAACCGTACCAGATAATCAATGTAAAACGGTTGGAATAAGCAGAAAGCCAGCGCCAGGTGAACCCTTCAATAAGGGCGAGGCGACCAGCCGCAAAAAAAGAAGAGGGTGAGAAAAAAGATTAGTCTCGCCAAACTAATTATTAAGCCAGCTGGAGGCAAAAACTATGCAGAGGTTCTCGGAACGACACATGGTAAGCTCCAACCTGAGAAGACGGAGACCGTAATTCGATCTGTTCGGAAAACCCGCGAGGGCAGCGTGTGTATCGAAATGGAGCGCAGTGGAGACCACTCAGCATTTAAGCAAAATGTGTGCACTGCCACTGGCCAGCTTGGAGACGCCCGTATTCTCGCTAGACGTTTACGTCTAGAAGTTCTGGGCATGGACTGCCTAACCACG
>NW_023489219.1:0-1091 GCF_013731165.1 Rhagoletis pomonella
CAAAAAAACATATAAAACTAATGGTCTGCTAACAGGAAGAATTTATTATACCCGAGCGCACTTGTGCACAAGGGTATTATAACTTTGTTCACATAACGGTTGTTTGTAACAGGCAAAACGAATCGAGATAGATATAGACAAATGTATACATAAATGATCAGAATGAAAAGAGAAATCGATTAAGCGGTGACTGTCTGTCCGTCCGTCCGTCCGTCCGTCCGTCCGTCCGTCCGTCCGTCCGTCCGTCCGTCCGTCCGTCCGTCCGTCCGTCCGTCCGTCTGTGCACACGATAACTCGAGTAAAAATTGAGATATCTTAACGAAACTTGGTACGTGAACTTCTTTTGGGCGTGGGACGGATGGTATTGAAAATGGGCGAAATCGGATAATAACCACGCCTACCTCCCATATAACGGTAATTTTCAGAAATACGAAAACTGCTATATTTTAGTAACTACTGAAGATAATTCACTCAAAATGGATACTTACAATAAGTTTCAGACGGAAAACATGAATATTATAAATTTTTGGAAAATGGGCGTAGCCACGCCCACTTATGGTTACATGTGTATATCTTGGTAACCGCTGCACCAATTTCTTCCAAACTTGGCACAGTTGTTGGCCTTAGTACAGCATACTAAATGGCTGAAAATTTTAAAAATCGGACAATAACCACGCCTACCTCCCATATAACGGTAATTTTCAGAAAAACGAAAACTGCGATCTTTTAGCAACTACTGAAGATAATTCACTCAAAATTGATATTTGCAATGAGTTTTAGACGAAAAATAAGAATATTACAAAATTTTGGCAAATGGGCGTAGCCACGCCCACTTATGGTTACATGTGTATATCTTGGTAACCGCTACACCAATTTCTTCCAAACTTGGCACAGTTGTGGGTCCTGGTACAGCATACCAACTGGCCGAAAATTTCTATAATCGGACAATAACCACGCCCACATCCCATATAACGGTATTTTCGAGAAATACAAAATCTTCGATAAATCAGTAAATATTGAAGCTAATTTATTCAAAATTGATGATTGCAACAATTCTTTACCAAGAAATACGTTTATGACAAAATTTTGGA
>NW_023489220.1:0-1091 GCF_013731165.1 Rhagoletis pomonella
GGCTACGTCAAGTCTAAAGTCTACAGAAATAAGCCAGCAACTATTCCAGCTTTGGAAGACAACATTTCCGAAGAAATTCGGGCTATTCCGGCCGAAATGCTCGAAAAAGTTGCCCAAAATTGGACTTTCCGAATGGACCATTTAAGACGCAGCCGCGGTCAACATTTAAATGAAATTATCTTCAAAAAGTAAATGTCATGGACCAATCTAACGTTTCAAATAAAGAACCGATGAGATTTTGCAAATTTTATGCGTTTTTTTTAAAAAAAAAGGTATCAAGCTCTTAAAAAATCACCCGTTATATGGACAAAATGTAAAAGCCCTTTTGCTTTATCTTCGATATCAGTGATGTCTAAATCATATCATGTTTTAGCATGTTTAGCATGTTTTGTAAGAAATTTTCAAATTATCAATTATCTCTTTTTTATGTCAAAACGGAAAGTAAAATATTTGAAATGTATATAAAGTGCTTTATGCCAGCCTTTTTTGAATACATGGTAAAGGCCTCCAAAGCTTTCTGTTTATTCTTGCACATATGTCTACGAAATAAGCTCATATACTCAAATTTCGAAGTGAAACGCATTTTTGATAGAGAGTTTTTTTTTATACTCTGCATTTAAATCATGTACTTGTTATATTTATAAGGTTTAGAATATGCCAATAACATCATGGGCAATAATAATATTCATAGTCCAGCAACTAAGTCGAAACTAACAAAGTTGCAACTTAAATTTAAGTACCAACTTAAAATTTACCTCTATTCATAGTCGCATTTCAGACTTCTACTAAGTAGTTTCGACTTAGTTTACGATATAGCAAAACGAGTGTGAAAACGTATCGATTTTTCTTTACGATATTTTGGAAAGATTACATTTTTATTAAATAATGTCAAGTTTGATCATCCGCTTATATCATTTTTATTTTCATTGCATGATTATGCAAAAGAATAAGGTATAATTTTCTTGTTAATTGTGTGAAATAGCCAGAACAACCGCAGTGATGTGAAGTCGATGTTTATCGAAAGCATGCTGTGAAATATACAAATAGTAGATATCTAAATGTTATGCACAAATTTACTTTAAAAGAACTAG
>NW_023489221.1:0-1091 GCF_013731165.1 Rhagoletis pomonella
CAGTTGCCTATGCACTGTGCTAAGTTCGCCTTGTAAATTATCGTTGCTTTTTTTCTCACTTTTTCATTTGTTATGCCAACACAATCAAGCGCAGCCAGTTGCCTATGCACTGTGCTAAGTTCGCCTTGTAAATTATCGTTGCTTTTCCCACTTTTTCATTTGTTTTGCCAACACAATCAAGCGCAGCTATTCCGCTGCAATTCACTTGATCATGTTGTTGTTGGTTTTTGCTAATAATTCTATTTTTAGAATGTTTAACTTTTAGGTGTGCTCGTCCTTAAGTTATTTGTTTTTGTTATATTATGGCCTTATAACAATTATATTCAACAACTTTTAACGAGCTTGAGGCCGTTTTTAATGAAAAACTTATTGTGGAAAAGCAACAATAATGTGAAAAAATGGTAGAAGTGATAGCTATTTCGGAAATCACTACATTTCCTCATCAGACTTATTTCAGTAGGCTTCGAGCCGACGATCCCACTGACTCAGCCAGTTGCCTATGCACTGTGCTAAGTTCTCCTTGTAAATTATCGTTGCTTTTTTCCCACTTTTTCATTTGTTATGCCAACACAATCAAGCGCAGCTATTCCGCTGCCATTCACTTGATCATGAGGTTGTTGGTTTTGTTGGTTTTTGCTAATACTTCTATTTTTAGAATGTTTAACTTTTAGGTGTGCTCGTCCATAAGTTATTTGTTTTTGTTATTTTATGACCCTATAACAATTATATTCAAAAATTTTTAATGAGCTTGAGGCTGTTTTTAATGAAAAACTTATTGTGTAAAAGCAACAATAATGTGAAAAAATGGTAGAAGTGATAGCTATTTCGGAAATCACCACATTTCCTCATCAGACTGCTTTCAGTAGGCTTCGAACCAACGATGCCACTGACTCAGCCAGTTCCCTATGCACTGTGCTAAGTTCGCCTTGTAAATTATCCTTGCTTTTTTCCCACTTTTTCATTTTTCATGCCAACACAATCAAGCGCAGCTATCCCGCTGCCATTCACTTGATCATGAGGTTGTTGGTTTTGTTGGTTTTTGCCAATACTTCTATTTTTAGAATGTTTAACTTTTAGGTGTGCTCGTCCTT
>NW_023489222.1:0-1091 GCF_013731165.1 Rhagoletis pomonella
ATGTAGTAAAAGGCCAATTAACGAATATACTAATGTGTAAATGTGGATATGGTATTTGCAGTTGGAGGTATGTCAGTTGGGAATTGTTGAATTGTGAATATATTACTGTTGGTCGATTTAATTTTATGATTCATGTAAGACGAAGGACGTTAAAATGGTTAATACACGAAAGCACATTTTATTAGCCCCATATAAAAACAAATGTGGCTTGTTAAATACACAAAGGAAGATAAACAAATCATTAAAACATGAAATTTATAAAACATTGGGTCAAAAACAAGGTTAAAACAGTCAAAACACAACATATTTATCTTTCTAACAAACTTTAAAGTTTTTATCGGTAAAAAAAAAATAACCAAGAAATATAACTAACAGAGAAACACAAAACACATACGATCTAACAAAAACTTTTTTTATTTTATATTTTAAGCATAAACAGAAAAATACAAAAATTTGTTGCTTACTTATACAAAGTGAAAATTGTTTATCTTAACTCATAAAATCAAATAGTGATAAGATGCCAAACCAATGAATATTTTTGCCTCCATGTAAAAATCTTAAATCTTATTTTTTACAAAGCAATCCCTAAATTCACAAAGTGCATAAGAAAAGATTTTTTTTTCAAACCGAGCGATTGTGCGAAGGCCGTTAAATTATCAAATGAGTTGTAAACATGCAAGTGTAAATACAAAATACATATTTACTAGGTTCATATCCCTGCGAGTAACAAGAGAGTGCGAAATTTTGGCCAGTTTCCACCATTTTTCTTTTCACTCGCTATTATTTTTTTATAAAATTATAGCTCATGATATAATAAAAACCATATCAATCCAAATTTCAAACTTTGCGCAAAGATTACAAAAATACAACAAATTTTAATCAAAATTCCATATACAAAAATTTCGATTATACTTTGTACCACAGTATACAGTAATCCAGCTAACTCGAACAAAATTTAGATATTGTAACGAAAGTCGGTGCCGAAGTTGCCTTTGGTATAATTTAGGTTAGTATTCAATTTTGGTGAAATCTGTCGATAACCACGACCACCTCCCATTTATTAATCAACAATATTATTGTTTTATTTTTTT
>NW_023489223.1:0-1091 GCF_013731165.1 Rhagoletis pomonella
GTGGTTATTGTCCGATTTTGCCCATTTTCAATACCATCTGTCCTTAGGCTAAGAGTACCACGTTTCATTGAGATATCTCACGAACGGCCGCACGAACAGGCAGGCAGGACTTAATCGATTTCTCTTCATTCTGAGTAATTTGGTATATATATGTATGTCTACTATATATCTATCTAGATTCCTGTGAACTATTACAAACAACCGTTTCTTGTAAGAAGGTTTGATTTTTCAAAACAATGACTTGCTTTACGCTAACCAATAGCTATTTTGTGCGTTGGCGTTATCGATATGTTGTAAATAACGCAGATCGGAATATGCATTCGCTGAATAGATATTACCTGTATTTAATCATAAATAGATTCCTACCAGGTCAAGTTTTTATGCTACAACCAGATAGAGGTTCCTTTGACCTTTTTTATTAGATTTCTTAGAAACATTTTGAGTATGCCGTTTTGTGGCCCATTCAATTCCAGGTGCAAATTTTAAGTAGCTAGGACTTACCGTTGATTTTTGGTATTATTTTTTTTTTTGTGGGAGGTGTTGCTTATTTTCTCCTTACAAAAAAATTTTGATTGGAAGAAAATGCGCGAATAAAAAATTGGTAAAAATCAACGTAGGTCCAAGCTACTTCAAACTTGCACTTTGAATTGAATGGGCTACAAAACTGCATACTCAAAACAATTCCTAAAAATCTGATTCAAATGTTTAAAATTTTGATCAACATTTGTTAAAATTCGTCGAATTTTTATAAATGTTCTACTAAGTTTGAAATTATTATTTACATGGTTTTTTTAAATAGTAAATAAGCTATATTTTCATAAAAATGTAATAAACATTTTTTAAAAAGTAGCCAAAACTTGCCAAAATTTCCCTATTTACATTTTGCCCACGTATATATTGTGTGTATAAATTTTTGCGATCATTTTTAAAGTTTTTTTTTCTCTTTGCCTTGTTTTAAATAAAACTGTATTAAGAGACGCTATGTTTTAACCGACTTCACAAAAAGGAGAAGGTTATGAGTTCGTCGTAATATATATATATAGTTATATATATATATATATATATATATATATATATATATATATATATAT
>NW_023489224.1:0-1091 GCF_013731165.1 Rhagoletis pomonella
GACTTTTCGGCATTTTGTGGAATTTGCGGATTTTTTCGCTACCCTTCAAGGAGTTTCTGGTCCAAAATAATAACTTTTAAGATTTTTTAGAGATTGTTCGAAAATTTCCGGTATTTTTTCGTGACTGTTTTGCTTTATCCTTTAGGGAGTTTTTTGGCATTAACTGAGATTTTTCGAAACTTTGTCGGGACCTTTTGGAAAGTTTTAGGTCAAAAATAATAAGGTTGGGTTTTTCAAGATTTTTCGGAAAGTTTTAGAATTTTTTCTGGCTTTTCTCTGAAAATTTTTGTATATGGAATTATTTCGAGATTTTCAGCGATATTTCAGCATTTTGTGGAAACTTGCCGAGTTTTTCGGAACTTGTCTGGGTTTCCAAGTAAAAAATTACCATTACTTAATTCTCTTGGATATTTTGTTTGAGATTTTCCGGGATTTTTCGAAACCATTTTTGGTGGAAATTCGGGACTATTCGAGACCTTTTCAATACCCTTTGAGACTTTTCGATAAGTTTCGTGTAATAAAGTAATACATTTTATGACCTTTTCAGACGTTTCCTAAAATTTCTGGATATTTTTGTGAATAGCTTGATACTGTTTTAAAGGAAATTTTGAAGCATCAGTTCCATTTTTTATGTTTTCGGTTATTTTTGTAATTTTGACGTGGCTTTCCGAATACTTCTTGCTAAGGTTTTCGGAAAAACTCGATTTTTTTCCGTACTCTTCGTATTTTTTTTCAATATTTTTCGAGATTTTTGCAGATTTCTTTGGAACAATTCGTGGTTTTTAAGAAGTTTCAGGTCTAAACCGATATTCTCTTTAGAATTTTTCATGATTGGTTGGAAACTGTTAGGTTTCAAAAGGTCATTATTTGGAATTTATGTTTGAAATTTCTTTCGATACCTTTTATGGAAATTTTTTACATTTATCAGTGTTTTTTTAGACATTGCCTTTTTTTGCAACTTTCGTTATTATTTGAGTTTTGTCTGCAACCTATCTGGTTTTTTCTGGAACTTTCAAGTCTCAACACTAGAAACATTAGCCACAGCTCTGCTGCTTAGCACAACTCGAGTTTTAACTGTCTCGCTTTGCATC
>NW_023489225.1:0-1091 GCF_013731165.1 Rhagoletis pomonella
AGAAAGAAACACACTACAGCGGAGAAGGGAAGCAGTTAATACGTACAATTGGAACGGATTGGTTACAACAGATAAGGTTAAGGACGACTATAGGCTGCAATCTGATAAAAGCTCCGCAAACTTCTGGGAGAGCTTAAGGAAAATTACATTAGGCGGTCTACAAGGATTCTCCATTAAAATTTTGAACTAAGGATGACCGTCCAACCTAACTTAACCCAGCTTAGGAGCTCAAGTGAGCTGTTATTTCATTTCAAGTTAATATTATGGAACTATGTGGAGAGTGATAATCTCGAGTAAGATAAAATACATAGTCTGATATGTTGATATGCATGGGAAAGAATGCACGATTTCTAACGGTAATATAGCAATTGAATTGTCTAAGCTGAAATTGCCAAATTCTCGTTATACTTTTATGGACACCAGCTGAATAACCACTTATTTGATTAGAAGAACAGAGACACTTTTTCATTTGGTTAGCTCAAACACAACACGAAAAATACTAAAACCATAAAAGCGAGAAATTGCATAACGATTTTAATGAATTTCAAATACTTGCAGCATGAAAACGAAGACCAGTCCAAGTCAAACATGAAATTACCAAATAAGCAACCTGCCAAAAATGAATAAAAAAAACAAGGCGATAAAATCTATAACCAAAGTGATTCTACATAAATGAGCAACTGCCTTTTGCGACTGGCCATAGCCAAAGCGCATGGAGTAGTTGTAGAAAAGCCAATAAAAACTTTATTTGCAAATACATAAATTTTTTAACTTTAACACTTCCACTGAATAGGCAAGTTGGAGAAGTAGTAAAATGTTCTAAATTCAGGTCGCAACAAAATTGGAAGATAAAATTCAAAGATCGACCATCTGCTGGCTAAATAAGAAGCTTACGCGCGCAACAAATGTTGGACGTGTCGGCGGCGGCCTGACAGTCTTAGCATGAATTGTGGGTCATGCATCCACGCACAGCAACAAAGCTAACAATGGAGAAATACTTGAACCGACAACAGCTTCTTGGCGGCGGAACATCTTGTGCGGCATCGTAATTTTCTGTTGAGCTTGTAAAATTTTCATTAATTCTTTTTTTT
>NW_023489226.1:0-1091 GCF_013731165.1 Rhagoletis pomonella
GACTTTTATTATTCTTTTCACTTATAATAGTAATGTCTCTGTTATTTGTATTTTATTTTATTTTTCATTTTTTTTATTTGCTTTTGTTATTTTTATGGCCTTATAACAATTATATTCAACAATTTTTATGAGATTGAGGCTGTTTTTAGTGAAAACTTACAATAATTTGAAAAAAATGGTAGAATGATAGCTCTTTCGGAAATCACCACATTTCCTCATCAGACTTCTTTCATTAGGATACGAACCGACGATCACCACTGACGCAGCCAGTTGCCTACGCACTGTGCTAAGTTTGCCTTGTTAATTATTGTTGCTTATTTCCACTATTTCACTTTGCTAAGCCAACTACTAATACAACTAATATCTGTGGTGTAGTGGTAAGCAGTGCGCGCTTCACACACATCAGCACCTGGGTTCAAGCCCTGGTCAAAGCAACATCGCAAAAAATATAGAAAAAGGTTTTTTCTTAACAGCGGTCGTCCCTCGGCAGGCAATGGCAAACCTCCGAGTGTATTTCTGCCATGAAAAACAGCTTCTCATCAAAATACAATCGCCGTTTGGAGTCGGCGTAAAACTGTAGGTCCCTCCGCTTTGTGTGACAACATCAAGGCGCACGCCACAAATCGTAGGAAAAGCCTCAGCACAACGGCCGATGAAATCTATTGCCGTTGCAATTATAGCAGCGGAGTAAGAGCGCGCTATGGGAATGATTTCACAAAGATATGCGGAGCTGTCGGGCATAGTAACCATGGGCCCATCTATGTCAGCTTGTGGTTGAATTTTTTAACTCCTCCTATGCCTGAAGAACTGGTTTTCAATCCAGTTAATGCAATAACAGCTTCTTCCAAGTGATTGAAAACATGCACTTTGTTAGGTCCACCACCTGTTACGATCGGTTCTACCTTTGAGCTCGCTAGGGATAATAATCCTTACTAAGTAGAATTCTCCTTTGTGTTGCCGGAGAAGAGGGGCTTCCGCATGTCAAAGACATACAACATTTATTGTACATATGTATAACTCCGGCTACGCACACACTATTTTTGCGCAGAACTCACATCAAAATTTACAGAAAAGTGCATAATGCGAACCGA
>NW_023489227.1:0-1091 GCF_013731165.1 Rhagoletis pomonella
TTTACGTTCCAAAAATTTGCACCTTCTCTATCTATCTAAGTTCTCTGCTACCACATACTTTTTTTGGCCACATAAATTTAAAATTGCCCCTAGCCCTTTTTTTAGCCCTTTTTATAATCTATTCATACTTGGCATGAAAAAGTTGTATATGCTTAATTTGTTTTTTTTTTGCATTTAAGTAAGAGATGAATTTTTAAACTAAGAAAGACTGATATATATACATATGTATCTATATGTATGGTATGTTCCTTATGTTTTTATACATACAGACTGTAAAAGTGTTAAGGCTGTTAACTTATCTATTAACGATTTAACTATAGTTTAAAATAGATAAGTTGACTGCCCTTACTGCCATACTGTAAAAGTGTTGGGGCTGTTAACTTTTCTGTTAACGATTTAACTATAGTTTAAAATAAATTTGTTTGTAAATTTGTTTAATGACCCATCAAGTCAAGTGACCGTGTATGTTCTTGTGGTGTGATTATACCAGCATGCTGGTGTCGTTAGTGGTGAAATTAGCTCAATTTTCTAAGTAAAAAGTATTTTGGCGGAAATTTCTTGCACTATGTGAGTCAAAGCTGTATTTGTGGAAGATTACGTTCACGATATTGCAGTTGTGAATTACAAAGAAAAACAATGTTAAACAAAATGCTAGAAAAATTATGAAATTTCGGCTCTAATAATTTCGATCTTTCCTCGATCTCATTTGTAAAGAAATAGATATTGTACCAGCATGCTGGTAAGTTATATGCTTCGAGCCTGATGGTACAATCACTTGATGGAACCAGCAAGCAGCTGGTACAAAAAGGTTTTTGGTTGGATAAAATATTAGCTTTTTTCCAAAGTTCGTTGTTTTTATATACCATTACTTATTGAAAATGTTTAATATATGTATATGTTAGTAAAAAATTTTAGCTACCATTTTTAGCCACAACGACTTTTTTTAGCTCTATTTTAGCCCTTTTTTTAAGGGAATTTGGCTACCACTAAAAATTATGCGCGGCAACACTGGTGTTTTTGTGTTGTAACTCTCCCCCTAAGCTCTTATGGCCTCATTTACAAAATATTTTTAAAGAACTTTATGAAGTTAG
>NW_023489228.1:0-815 GCF_013731165.1 Rhagoletis pomonella
TATAATTGTTTATTCTCAATTACAACTGACGCTTTCGCATTTTCATTTGACGATTTCTGATTTATAATTGACTAAACTCATTTACAATTGACGCTTTCTCATTTACAATTGACGCTTTCTCATTTACAATTGACTATTCTCAATTACAACTGACGCGTTCGCATTTTCATTTGACGCTTTCTCATTTACAATTGACTAATCTCATTTACAATTGACGCTTTCTCATCTACAATTGACTATTCTCATTTCCAAATGACGCTTTCGCATTTTCATTTGACGCTTTCTCATTTACAATTGACTATTCTCATTTTCAATTGACGCTCTCTCATTTAAAAATGACTATTCTCATTTACAATTGACGCTTTCGCATTTACAACTGGAAATGGTGTAGTTCTACGCTAGTTCTGAGCTAGTCAGATTTTCATCAGGGAGTGTTCAAACATACCCTGCAGAAAATCAAATCTGACTAGCCTAGAACTAGACCTTTTGCCGACAGTACCAGTTCTAGCTCAATACCCAAGCAATGCTTTCAACTGTCCAGTTTTACGCGGCAATGTCAATAGCTATCACACCATGTTGTCATGTGTCAATTCTGTCGACAATGGTACATGGTGTCAAGTTAGCACTACATACCATTTTTTCTTAAACACGAGAGCTACCAATTTTTTCTTTCCACAATAAATTTACAACAAAAAAGCTACAATTAATGCCGTTGTAACGTTTTCAATATCTCAATTCTGTCGTCAATGGTGCATGGTGTCAAGTTATCACTACATACTAAATTTTGTTCGAAAAAGGGTCAACTCAATTTTTTC
>NW_023489228.1:915-1091 GCF_013731165.1 Rhagoletis pomonella
CACTACATACTAAATTTTGTTCGAAAAAGGGTCAACTCAATTTTTTCCAGAAAAACGAAAGCTACAAATTTTTTCTTTCCACAACAAATTTTAAAGTTAAAAGCTACAATTAATGGCATAGTAACATAATGGATATCTCAATTCTATCGACTAGGTGTATGGTGTCAAGTTAGCAC
>NW_023489229.1:0-1091 GCF_013731165.1 Rhagoletis pomonella
TTTTTTTTTCAAATGTCTTTATTTCGGTATCTGTTGGACCACAAACGGAATAAAAAGCACTACAAACATCTGCAAACCATTTCTAATCATAATAAAATATCAATTTTTTTAGCCCCCGGATTTTAAGAAAAAAATTTTTTTTTCAAATGTCTTTATTTCGGTATCTGTTGAATTACAAACGAAATAAAAAGCACTACAAACATTTACAAACCATTTCTAATCATAATAAAATATCAATTTGTTAGCCCCCGGTTTTTAAGAAAAAAATGTTTTTTCAAGTGTCTTTATTTCGGTATCTGTTGAACTACAAACGAAATAAAAAGCACTTCAAACATCTACAAACCATTTCTAATCGTAATAAAATATCAATTTGTTAGCACCCGGATTTTAAGAAAAAAGTATATTTTTTTCAATTGTTTTTATTTCGATATCGGTTGAGCTACAAACGAAATAAAAATCACTACAAACATCTACAAACCATTTCTAATCATAATAAAATATCAATTTTTTAGCGCCCGGATTTTAAGAAAAAAGTATTATTTTTTTTTTCAAATGTCTTTATTTCGGTATCTGTTGAGCCACAAACGAAATAAAAAGCACTACAAACATCTACAAACCATTTCTGATCATAATCAAATATCAATTTGTTAGAAACCGGATTTTAAGAAAAACATTTTTTTTCAAATGTCTTTATTTCGGTATCTGTTGAACTATAAACGAAATAAAAAGTACTACAAACATCTACAAACCATTTCTAATCATGATAAAATACCAATTTGTTAGCAACCGGATTTTAAGAAAAAATTTTTTTTTCAAGTGTCTTTATTTCGGTATCTGTTGAACTACAAACGAAATAAAAAGGTCTTCAAACATCTACAAACCATTGCTAATCATAATAAAATATCAATTTTTTAGCCCCCGGATTTTAAGAAAAAAATTTTTTTTTGAACTACAAGCGAAATAAAAAGCACTACAAACATTTAGAAACCATTTCTAATCATAATAAAATATCAATTTGTTAGCCCCCGGATTTTAAGAAAAAAATTTTTTTTCAAGTGTCTTTATTTCGGTATCTGTTGAACTACAAACGA
>NW_023489230.1:0-1091 GCF_013731165.1 Rhagoletis pomonella
GAAAGAGGGGTAAAAAGGAGAATGACATTAGAAAGCCTACGTATACAACAAAGACTTGAGAATGCGATCAACTTTAAAGAGGACGTAGATAACACCAACAACGTATATGCAGCTGTAATCAATAACAAATATAAATAAGAATATAGGATTCGAATTTGGTATTGTTAAAAAGATACTTAAAATGGTGCTAACGCTGATCGCTTGTTAAACAATTTTTGCCAATAATATTTATGTAAATGTGAGTTCAAAGTCAGAATTAGTGTAAAGTAATTGTCGTTAACTATGTTTATTGTTTTTGCATCAGCGAATTTTACTTGCTTATCATGTTTTATTGTTTATTTGTTTTTGTTTTTACTTTTCGAATAAAGACTCCCTGATGAAGACGCGAGAGCGTTGAAACGCGTAGGAGGGTAAAAGGAGTTATATAAAACTTTCTACAAGTAACTAGAGCTGCAAAACTATCGATGACACTATCGATAGAATCGATAGTTTCAATTTTGAATTGCCAAATGAAATGTGAAATATCATTACTGGGCACTTGGTAAATCACCTGAAATATTTTTCAGATTATTTTTCGGATGGTAGTAGTAATATTGGTTTGGTACAAAATCCACACATTTGAATCTATGTCTCTGAAAGAGTTTTGGGTTAGTGTTAAGAGTAAATATCATTAAGTCGCTAAAAAGGCCATCTTAACTTTGCTTGCTTCTGTCACAACGTAATTCAAGTCGAAATTGAATGCTACCCTAGAAATGCGCATACAGCTTTCAGACATTATATCGAACTACTATTTTATACAATAGTTAATAAGAGTGAAACAATTTCATTCTTCACATTAAAATTTAAAGTATTTATACTATTTCTAGTTTTTATTCATATTTAAATTGCACTGCCTTCGATTTTTAGTAATTTCATATGGGGTTCCATAAAATGAAAGGTAGTTTGTAAGGGTTCCATCATCTTAAGAGTTTAAGAACCCCTGTTGCCCCTGGAATCGTAGAAGCGTTATTTTTGTCTAATTTTGACTACTGATAATATTAGCGAAAAAAAAAACAAAAAACACACTTTAAAAACATACACTTTAAAACATA
>NW_023489231.1:0-1090 GCF_013731165.1 Rhagoletis pomonella
TTGACTTTCCTTGAGTCTAGACACAGACGGACTTTGTTGGATTTTTTGACTAATACGACCGAACTGGACCACGGACTGTTAGGTGATTCTTCGATCACTCCTAACTTTAGCATCTCATCGACTTCAGCGTGTACAAGTTTTTCCACAGCGGGAGATATAGGGAAATAACGCTGTTTTATCGGACGTGCATTGGATTCGAGCTCTATTACATGCTCCATAAGATGGGTTTTTCCTAAACCTTCTTTCTCATAACTCGGAAAACGGTTTTTGACAAAATCAAGCTGCCGCGCTTGCTGGGCGGATAAGGAAATGGGAGCACTCTTACCGGGTTCATTGGAAGTAAAACTAATTTCCGAAATGAGGTGAGGAGCGATTTGGAACCTAAGCCAACAATCGACTCCCAATATCACATTCTGAGCGATGCTTGGTATAATAAAAAAGTTTATTTTCTCGACTCGGTTTTCGAATTTTACGTCAATTTCAATCGCTCCAAACACAACCTGTGTCTTGCCATCGGCGGTACATACTGAAACCTGGTGCTGCCGGGGGTTCATTTTCTCATACATTTCTTTAGCCAAAGTATTACCTAGACTTGAAACTTGGGCTCCACTATCTAGCAAACCTAAATATTTTTGATCCAGGATTTCGACTTCAGCGTACGGCCGTATGTCTTTTGATCTTTGCTGGAGGGAAAATATGAAACTATTCAAAATTTCCTATTCGTTTTAACCTTTTCCCGAAACTTTTTAAGCGTACTGTCAACCGATTAGGAGTGGATGAAATATTTGTCTGATCATTATTTTCAAACATTTTCGAACGGATTTTATTGTAGTTTTGTAACCGAATATCGTACGGCACTATATGTGTTATGCATGGGGCTCTTTCCCTGCCTGGTGTCTCATGACGTATAAGTAGCTCCTTTATATTTTCTTCTTTTGGTCGTGGCGAGGATTCTGAGTTGAACCCTCGCTCTTTTGGGAGTTTCCCGCATTGCATTTGGTGCAGTTTGGTTTGTACACTGCTGGACTACCACAACCGTAACAAAAAAACAGTCCTATCTTCAAGGCAATCAAAGAATCGGTGACCTTCT
>NW_023489232.1:0-1090 GCF_013731165.1 Rhagoletis pomonella
TGTAAAACTCCTTTATTTGAACAGCTAAAACCGATAAATTTCGTAAGATATTTTATAAATAATAATACAAAGTCTACTGAGAAAATCGTCAAAATCTATGCTGTATAAGCTTCATCTCCTATACCACTGATTGTTCAGATACCAGTTTTTGCAATATATCTCCTTTATGTAGGAAACTAAACACATAAAATTGTGTTACTGGTTTAAATACCGATCACAAAGCAGTGAAAATCACTTAGATTGGTGCTGTATAAGGTATATCTTCCATACCTCTGATTGTTTAGATGCAATTTTTTATATAAGTATGTAACTCCTCTATCGATGTATGCAGATGTTTTTAAAAAGCAGTAATCCGTCAAAGTAAAATTTGCAGATGTTCATGAAAGGTATGAAGCCTTCGGCATAGCCGAAGACAGCGCTGCTCTTATTTGTTTCACATTATTGTTGCTTTTCCACAATAAGTTTTTCATTAAAAACGGCTTCAAGCTCATTAAAAATTGTTAAATATAATTGTTATAGTGCCAAAAAATAACAAAAACAAAAAAAAGGTATTTTTTCATTTAAATTTGTTTTTAGTTTTGTTACTTTTATATACGAAGTATACAAATAAGCATATCGGAAGAAAAAGGATTTATTCGCCTTTACAACGATAACAACCTTTTAAAAATCGGTTAGTAATTTTTTTGTTTAAAATATTTTTTTTATAAAAAAAGATATTTTTCCTTTTAATGTGCTTTTTCTCAAATTTTTATATGCGAAGTAACAAATATGCATATCAACAGAAAGGGGATTTACTCGCCTTTACAACGGTCCCAATTTAATCACTTTTACAGCAATATAAAAATCATTTAAAAACCAGTTCGAGTTTGTTTGAAATATAAGGAAAATAATTTTTCGAAGACCTGAACTTTGACGCCTTATAGCACCTGTAATATAAATCTGCAAAAAAAAAGTTATATACCATTTAAATAAGAGCAAAAGGAGGACTACGTCTATATTTTAAGGTTTTTAGTTATTTATATGCAATAATTAAATATAATTTGTTACCAAAGGTCCAATTTCGAACTTCGAAGGCCCATATCTAGATTTC
>NW_023489233.1:0-1090 GCF_013731165.1 Rhagoletis pomonella
TATACTCTAAATCTTACAGAGCTATACTATGAGTAGGAGCGTTCGAAATTCAAATTTGGAACCAGAATTGAATTTCAATCATTTCAATTAATTATGAACTTCCCCCTTTTGTTTCAATTATCTAGGTAAATAAAATTCTGCTTAACCAGTAATTAGGGTTGACATGTACAGTTCGCAGTTAATTCGAAAAAAAAATATCGCATGTAACTTTATTTTCTTTTATCGCATCACAGTATCAATAATTCGTCTACTTCTGTCTATTAACATAACGCAAAGAAAATTAACATGCTTACAAAAACTACTTCTAAGTGAATTTTGCAATAGCATATATGTAACCACAAAAAACTTGTTTTAAAATTCCGTCCCGTTGACGCAAAATAAGGTGTATGTACGTGTGTTCGTCAAACTCACTGATACTACGTTTATACGCACAGAATAATAGACTTAATTGAAAGCGCATTGAAACCGTACACATTACGCTCTAGTGTTTACACTTACGGGTTTATATCGGCATCAAAGTAACCGTCTTCATAAGCAAACAAAATCAGCTGTTTTCATTAGACATTTTATAAGTTAACATAATGGAAAGTGATAAAAATCTAGTTTTATTCGGCATTATAAAATCGTGGCAAAGAAAAAGAACGATTATTATTAATCAGCTTTTAAATACTGATGCGATTATTTGGAATTTGAGCGGAACAGCTGATCTCCAATTCGCTTTGAGTGAGAGCGGTGTTTATACACTCTTTCTAACTGTCTGGAGAAATAAACTACCGATTTGAAATGGAGTGTGAGCCAAAACACTTCGCTCTTTCAAAGCGAATTTAAATTTAGTTTATACATATGTTTTGAATCGCGGCGAAATGAATTAAAGCGACTTATGCATGCGTATAAACATAGTATGAGAGGACAAAAATAGGACGGCTTAAGCAGAGCCAAGGTACAACATGAAGGCAACAACAAATATAGTCGGCGGTCGACTGTTATACGCTTGGAGTAAGTGTTATACGATTGCCTGCTTAGCTTACGCCGAGCCTATAACTCAACAACAACAACAACGTAATACACAGCGGAAAGGAGAAACAACATA
>NW_023489234.1:0-1090 GCF_013731165.1 Rhagoletis pomonella
TTTTTTTAATTCTAGTAAAACAATAGCAAGTTTTAAGCGGCTAAAAAATCGCGTTGAATTTTAATAATTTTAACTTAATATAAGAGTACCGAAATAGAATGTCATTGCTATCTAGCACACTTTATATTATTTCACTATGGTTCTTATTAAACTTTTATTGTATACAAACCTACATACCTATGTACGTAAGGTATATTAAAATGTCATTTCGACAGAGCACATTTAAAATTCATTAGAATCGAATTCATTAGAATTGCTCAATTTGATGAATACATACCACTATTGTAAATTGGTTTAATATAAAAACCATTTTATACATACACCTGTTGTCAGCTGCTTAAGTCATCAACATTTAGATCGATTTTGGCTGTATTTCTTTTGTTTATTTAATGTTTATTATTTTTTCATAAAAGCCTAGCTCATTATATAACAAACACAATATAAATCCAAATTTCAAACTTTGTGCAAAAATTATAAAAAATCTGCAAAGTTTCAGCTAGATTTTCAACTTTTTATTCGGATCTTTTAGAATTTTTTTAGTATGCAGTTTGATAGCCCATTAAATTTTGGGGCAATAATGTGCAAGTTTTAAGTTGCTAAAGAATCGCGTTGATTTTTAATATTTTTTGTTCTTGTAGACATTTGGCTAGGTTACCTTCTGCAACACAAGGAACATAGCAATATTTCAGCCTTTTTTACGTTCGTTACATTTTCAAGGAAGTCTTAAAAAGTCGCCTACTTTTTTCTAAATTTTATGCTGCTACAGCTATTTTGGTACTTTTTCGAGCGTACGTGTTGCAATCGATCAGCTCTTCCTGATTTGGCTTTTAATGAGCAATTGCAACATTGCAATTAGTCCAAGAATAAAAAAAAATGCGCTTACGCTTGGTTTGCATCATATTTAAGTAATCTGTGTTCAAAGAATAAATATCTTTTGAAGCAGCTGGTGCAAAAAACAAAGCTTGTAAAGATTTATTAAGAAAATAATTTTAAATCAGTTCTACTCACGAGATTTAGTAACAAATTTGCCGAAAGTGTGAGCGTAAGTATTTACTCTACAAGCAAATAGTACGCTATACATTGAATATAT
>NW_023489235.1:0-1090 GCF_013731165.1 Rhagoletis pomonella
TTTTTTACTAGTTTAAAATCGATTTGAAATTTCCGCGATTTCCGCGGGATGACCAAGTTAAATAAAAGCTTGTAAAAAAAGAAATTTTTTTAAATATTTTTATTGAGCTTTGTACCACGATTGTTTATTAGGAAAAATTGAAAAAGCAACCAAGTCTAAGCGGTAGAAGTTATAGCACTATTTCGGAGATCACCACATCTCCTCATCAGACTTCTTTTTTCTAGACTTCAGCAGGGATCGAACCTGCGAATTCGCTGTTCAAAGTCAGAAGCGTTAACCACTGAGCTATGTACATCCCGTAAACTCTTGTTGCTAATTCATTTTCCTTATTCAACCAACTACTATCAAGTGGAGCTGATTTGCCGCTATTTAAACTCGACAGCGTGGTTGTTGTTGTCAATTCTATACATCCATTTGCTTATTTGCTTTTTTGTATAGCTTCAGGCAGGCTCTTCCTAAACTATGTATTTGTCAATGTTATTGTGGCTTGTTAACATTTTTATTTATTTTTTTTAATATTTTTATTGAGCTGTGTACCACGATTGTTTATTAGGAAAAATTGAAAAAGCAAGCAAGTCTAAGCGGTAGAAGTTATAGCACTATTTCGGAGATCACCACATCTCCTCATCAGACTTCTTTTTTCTAGACTTCAGCAGGGACCGAACCTGCGAATTCGATGTTCAAAGTCAGAAGCGTTAACCACTGAGCTATGTACATCCCGTAAACTCTTGTTGCTAATTCATTTTGCTTATTCAACCAACTACTATCAAGTGCAGCTGATTTGCCGCTATTTAAACTCGACGAATTGACAACAACAACCACGCTGTCGAGTATCTTTAATTTTGAAATCATTAAATATATATTGTAAATATAAATCCTTCGCGCATTCTTTATTGATATCCCACATTTGGGGGCTCAACCGGGATCGCGGGTGCGCTTAAAACGAAAATTAAATTGCGTAAGCTGGTTGCGAAAACGGCGAAAGACTCTAATAGCCAAGAATAGCAACAACGTATCGAGGCTGACCGTTGTACATAGCGGTACGAATATCACGCATTATTTTAATGCACGGCAGTAGAAAGAAAATTTG
>NW_023489236.1:0-1090 GCF_013731165.1 Rhagoletis pomonella
AAATAAAATAAAATAAAATAAAATAAAATAAAAAAAATAAAATAAAACAAGTAAGAAAGTCTAAGTTCGGGTGGAGCCGAACATTAAATACCCGGCGCATGTTTTTTCACCTTTCCGAAAGCTACCGCTAGATGGTAAGCCGGGGTGTATCAATTTTGAGTAAATTAGCTTCCTTAAATTTCGAAATGTTGCAGTTTCAAGCATTTCTGAAATTTACCGTAATATGAAAAGCGGCCGTAATTTTAGTCCGATTTCAATAATTTTCAACGTTTTGCTTTTATGTGGCAAGCACGATAAAAATACCGAGTTTGGTACAAACTGGTAGAACGGTTACCGATATACATATATGTGATCATAAGTGGGCGGTGCCACGCCCGTTTTCCAAAATTTTACCATAAACGTATTTCTTGGTAAAGAATTGTTACAAGCATCAATTTTGAATAAATTAGCTTTAATATTTACTGATTTATCGAAGATTTTGTATTTCTCTAAATTACCGTTATATGGGATGTGGGCGTGGTTATTGTCCGCTTTTTTAAATTTTCGGCCATTTAGTATGCTGTACCAAGGCCAACAACTGTGCCAAGTTTGGAAGAAATTGATGCAGCGGTTACCAAGATATACACATGTAACCATAAGTAGGCGTGGCTACGCCCATTTTCCAAAAATTTATAATATTCTTATTTTTCGTCTGAAAATTATTGTAAATATCAATTTTGAGTGAATTATCTTCGGTAGTTACTAAAATATCGCAGTTTTCGTATTTCTGAAAATTATCGATATATGCGAAGTGGGCGTGGTTACAGTCCGATTTCGCCCATTTTCAATACCAACCTACCTTGGGCTAACGGAAACCTACATATAAAATTTCGCTGAGATATCTCAATTTTTGCTCCAGTTATCGTGTACACGGACGGACGGACAGACGGACAGACGGACGGACAGACAGACATGGCTTAATCGATTTCTCTATTCATTCTGAGCATTTATGTATACATTTGTCTATATCTATCTCGATTCGTTTTGGCTGTTACAAACAACCGTTATGTGAACAAAATTAATATACCCTTGTGCACAAGTGCGCTCGGGT
>NW_023489237.1:0-1090 GCF_013731165.1 Rhagoletis pomonella
CAAGACGAATATATGTATCAGGAATCTATGTGGATACAGTATATTTTTCTTAGCTGCACATCCTTCTTTGCACGAAAAACTTGTGCACGTAACCGAAAAAGGCACTTAACCCTCTAACCGGTAAGAGTGCCTCAAGGTAAGGATTACAAAAATCACCTTTTTCATATGAAGATGTAATGTTTCCTTACACAAGTGAGATCAACGCTCTTGATCATATTTTTGGTGACATTTCTTTCTCAAATTCGAATGTAATCCGACGGGCCGTTTGCCCTCTGTAATCCGTTTTTTGCGCATATGTGGAAGAGAAGGTCGTGTTTTCGTATTAAAAAATTTCTGATTTTTAGCATCGAAAATCTTTATTTTGTGGACGTTCTTGTAACTCAAGAATTTTATTCCCGTAAAGTGTTAGCCATAAGCTTCACGATTTTATATCTACGGTGTTGAAAATAGTTGGATTTTATGTTCTATAGCAAAGAATCTAAGTGTGCCTCAAGGCACTCTTGTCGTTCGGCTCGATTTTTTTTTACGCGTCGCATTTTTCTATTGCGTTTTAGTTATGGTGCTTTTTACCGGTAAGGCAAATACTTTTTATAAATTTTTCACCTATTTTTCATAAAGTGTCTAAATAACAATATGTGAAATTCGTCCCATGATGTCGTGTGATTAATTGTCGAAGTTATCAGGCGAAGAAGTTCTTGAATTTATGGATTCTGTGGAGACTAGTAGTGTAGCAGAAGCTACCAGTCCAGCAGTTGTACTAACCAATGGTGATTTGATTGGCAGTAAGAGTCGGCCGCTGTGGTGTAGTGGTAAGCAGTGCGCGCTTCTACTCCGCAACGCCTGGGTTCAAACCCTGGTCAAAGCAACATCGCAAAAAATATAGAAAAAAGGTTTTTTCTTAACAGCGGTCGTCCCTCGGCAGGCAATGGCAAACCTCCTAGTGTATTTCTGCCATGAAAACCAGCTTCGGACAACATCAAGGCGCACGCCACAAATCGGAGGAGAAGCTCGGCCAAACACTAACATATGTGTAAGCGCCAATCTATTATTATTATTATTATTATTATTATTATTATTATTATTATTATTA
>NW_023489238.1:0-1090 GCF_013731165.1 Rhagoletis pomonella
GTTTTTCAAATGATTGTTGTAAATGTCGACGAAAGTACAATAATTAAATTTAGACCGTCAACATAAAATAATCTTTGTGATGAGGTAAATTTTTTATGATTGGATATAGAACTGACCTATATGGGCTATTTATGACGGAGTTCCTTCTGAATTCCGACGGATGATTGCAAAGCTGTAAATACTTAGCTTAGCATTAATTAAATGATATATGTATATATGTGCTTAACAAAGAGAGGGTTACTTATATTAAAGATGAACATGTTAACGGCCTTACAATATTACGGCAGAGTCCTAGCGAGTAGAAAACTGTTGGTCCCTTGGCCGCCGAATTGAGAGGTAAGCGTATCGTATTCTGCAGAAGTTGATATGATTATATATATTTTATATTAAGTTTAAGTTTTTAGTAATAGTTTTCAACCAGGTAACGTAATAGGTATTAATACCTACAACATTTCGTTTACAGTGCGACTCATCAGTAGAGTAGTTGTCAAGGTTAAATTAGCTGTAATTCAAGTTTTTAAACTATATATATATATATAAATACCTTCATATAGTACATGGGGAAACGGTCCAAAACAATGCATTGGGTTTTTCTGGTTAACTCTGGTTTTCTTTTATCAATTTAAATTACTGGGTAATTTTTGAACTAAGTCATTCCATTGAAAGACATTTTTTCCTTAACATACTTTTTTTTTTGAATATAGTCATTCGCTTGATTAGTATATAAACTAATTATAAGGTTAATTGCTAAAACTCTAACCCACGCAATCATTAGATTTTAAGAGCGATTTCAAGAGTTCTAGCAAAGGAAGCATTATTGGTGTATCCGTGCAAACCTGTAATATTGCACAATATTTTGTACCAGCTGATTACGAAAAGTTTGGCAAGTCTTCAGAGTAGTGTTGGAAAAATCTAGTAAGCCAATAGAAAAGGTGTAAAATATTCGATACCACCTAGAGTACTATCGACATTTTTACATACCACACAAAAAGAGAGATTTTCGAACAAGAACCAATTTGATTGTGAACAAAGTACTTAAATATTCTTAACTTGGCAGTAGCACAATAAATTCAAGCATTATTTCAGTTTT
>NW_023489239.1:0-1090 GCF_013731165.1 Rhagoletis pomonella
ACACACAAACAGTGTTGTGTTGGAATGGTAACTGTGAAAAACATTCCATTTCGACTCGATGACGAGCTTTATTTTAAGCAAATAATTGGCCCTATGAAAATCAATTTAATTTGGGATTAAATTCAAAAAATATTGTTATATGGAGTCATTTATTTACAGCGTGGCAACGAATAACTGTTACCTAGGTTTTTTTGAGAAATAAAAGGGTCCTTTATAGATTTTGCGAAAAAAGGATTTTATTGTTAATTTTCCACAGATTTTACTTGAGTTGTATTAATTAGTTTTTAAATTTTAATCCTTATTTACATTTGCCAGCAGTGTAAACTTTGAGAGAAAAGTTCATTTGGCACGCAAGTCTTTTTCAGGTGTATTTTTTCTTAGGCTTTGCATAAAAAAAGTACAAAAAAGAAAAAAACTGTATAAGGTTGCTCGAATAAATGGCCGTCCTAGTTACCAGTTCCAGGTCTATTCGATTTTTGAGTATGAGGCCTTATGTTGGACAGAAGGGGGAGTATAAGGGACTCAAAATGGAGAAAATTAGCCTATGCTTACAGAAGATATGGAATAAATTAACTGACGAAGACCTGCGTGCCAAATGAACTTTTCTCTCAAAGTTTACACTGCTAGCAAATGTAAACAAGGATTAAAATTTAAAAACTAATTAATACAAATAAAGTAAAATCTGTGGAAAATTAACAATAAAATACTTTTTTCGCAAAATCTATAAAGGACTCTTTTATTTCTCAAAAAAACCTGGGTACCAGTTATTCGTCACCACGCTGTATAAACTATCTAGTGTGTGGGTTTCTTCTGCGTGCCAAATGAACTTTTCTTTAAAAGTTTACACTGCTAGCAAATGTAAACAAGGATTAAAATTTAAAAACTAATTAATACAAACAAAGTAAAATCTGTGGAAAATAACAATAAAATACTGTTTTCGCAAAATCTATAAAGGACTCTTTTATTTCTAAAAAAAAACCTGGGTACCAGTTATTCGTCACCACACTGTATAAACTATCTAATGTGTGGGTTTCTTCGGCTAAACGCGTGAGAGTTTAAGGCAGAGCTGGGCAATTTTTGCTCGCGAGCA
>NW_023489240.1:0-1090 GCF_013731165.1 Rhagoletis pomonella
TTATGGGAGCAATCTCTAGACTCCAGAAAAGAACTGCCTCTTTGGTCCGAAATGGACAAATTTTTGACAACCCGGTATGAAGTGGTAGAGCGGCTTGGTACGTACAGGCCGAATAAACCTAACCAGAAGCCCATTCAGAATCACACTCCCAGGTCGTCAACTCCCGCTAATCACTCCTTCAGCTACAGGAACAAAACCCGTGCATTCCATATGCAGCAAAAGAGGCAGATATCTTGTAAGCTCTGTAACTCAAACCACTCGATGATGAGCTGCGGAAAATTTAGGGAACTCTCCGTCCAAGATCGTAATAAGTTTATTAAGGACAACAAATATTGTAGGAACTGTCTGGCATTCTCGCAAACAGAAGGTGAATGCGGAAGCTACTTCACGTGTGTGTATTGCCAAAAACGCCACCATTCACTCCTACATTATGAGTCTAAGCCCCAATCATCAAACTCTGGTGCTCGGCAAAAGATAAGCCAGGCACAGGCGTCGCCTCAAGCAAATTGCAACCCTGACAAACACTCAACCTCCAAGCAAACCCCAAAAAACGCAGGCCCCTTGAACACAGGTCAAAAGGACAAGGTATTTTCACATTTTGCTAGTAGTAGGGAGAAAACTTTGCTCCCCACCGCAATTGTACCCGTTTTACATCAAGGTGAAACTTTTCCAGTTCGAGCATTAATAGATCAAGGGTCCCAAAAAACCTTTGTATCGTCCCGCATCCAAAAGCTGCTGGGTCTACCAACAAGCAACACAAAATATGAGATTTTGGGTATGGGTGGACGGGTAGTCCAAAACGCTAACAAAACCTGCACGATGTCAATTTGCTCACCGGACTTGCAGGTTCAAATCGCAACTCAAGCGATAATTCTTCCAAAGCTTACCCAATTCTTGCCCTCATTCAAGGTTACCTATACAGACCTGAAAGAGTACTCCTCGCTCAATTTGGCAGATCCAAATTGTTTTGCACCGGCCCGCATAGATATGGTGATAGGAAGCGATTTGATACCTAAAATATTCATCCAAGGACTACAAAGTAATGTAAGTGTTGTTGTTGGTCCAGTAAGTGTTGTTGTTGGTCGGAATA
>NW_023489241.1:0-208 GCF_013731165.1 Rhagoletis pomonella
TCGACCTAACTTTTGCTAACCTGAATTTGTTCCACAGTGTTATTGTAATAAGCCGGTTATGTTATCATTTATATTGAGTTAAATTTTCAAACAGGTGGCAACCCTCTTCGAACCAATTTTCGGCTGTAAGCCTTCCTAAAAATCTAAAGTTTAATACCCACATTGCAATATGTATTTCATTTATTTTATCAACTTGACTAAGTTAAAA
>NW_023489241.1:218-1090 GCF_013731165.1 Rhagoletis pomonella
TCAAACATATTTTCGGCTGTAAGCCTTCTTAAAACTCTTTAGTTTGACACCCACATGGCAATATTTCATTTATTTTATCAATTTGACTGAGTTAAAAGTTTCAAATAGCTGGCAACCCTCGTCAAAAAGATTTCCAACAGTTATCTTTGTTAAGCCTCTTTACTTTGATACCCATATTGTAATAACTTATTTCTTTTATCAATATAGTTGGGTTTAAAAATTTTCAAATAGGTGGCAACTCTCCAATTTTTTACGATATCATTGGTTCTGGTATTATACCGATCACTACAAAAAGAAAATTATTCAAATCGGTTCAGCCGTTCTCGAGTTTTGACGACCGTGACATACGAACACAACATTTTTATTAATATAGAAGAAGAAGATAGAAGAAGAAGATTTCATGCTCATGAAAGGTATAAAAATAGGGGTATACTTTTTTTCGATATAGGTAAGACTTTACTGTTTTTGGACCACCCTAGTGTACATATGCATGCCTTGTAAAACTGTTTTTTAAAGAAAATCTGTGCACATTCGGTTTACACATTAAAAAACTAAGAATAACTGCTATTTTTGATCGAAAAAATTAAAATCATATAGGGTACTCACAGTTTACTTCTAAAGTTAAAAGGTGGCAACTTTAACAAGATAACACACTCGAACTGTGAGCAACCCTTATGTTTAAATAAAGTATTAAGTTGATCAACAATACCACGCATTGCTAGACCGTTTGCCTTTCACGCGTTTGTGTTTAGAGAGCATCAACAAACCACATACATATTTCTCTCTATTCTCTCTTCTCTTTTTTATACTCAGCTAGCACAGCGCAAAAAAAAAAAAAAAAATAACCTTTGCCAGCTCCAGGCAGGCGCAAA
>NW_023489242.1:0-1090 GCF_013731165.1 Rhagoletis pomonella
GGTGACAGGTAATAAGATCAACGGAAATAAGGTCAATTGACTTTATTTCCCACCCTGGTGCGAAATAAAGTCAATTGACATTATTACCTTTTTAAAAATGAAAATCCATTGACATTATTTCTCTTTCAAACGTTAAATTTGCTTAGCTTCGCGGCGGCCCGCGTCAGCGCGCCTCACCGCGCGCGCCACGCGACCGGCACGCACACCACGTCACGCTACGCCGCGGCCCACCGGCCCCCCCTTCCCCGTCTCCCACCGTGCTGTAACGCAGGTAGATTTATTTTTTGTATACGTTGAAATAAAATTTTTATATATTTTAAACATAGAGGGCTTATATTCAATAATACCCTCTATCTGCACACTTTTCACAAAGATGAGATTCTGACAAAAAATTCCCCCTAAGCTTTAACTGTCATCAATGATATTAATGCTACCTTATATAACGACAGGTAATAAGTCCCAGATGGTTTCTAAAATCACAAATTAGTTTTTGTGCAAATTGCAGATAGAGGGCATTAATGAATTCAAGCCCTCGATATTTCACATTTTTATATTTGTAAGTTATTGGAAGCAGGGATGCCAACTTGGCTCAAACCGTGCCATTTGTCCCTATTTTACTTCAAATGGCACTTAATTTTTCAATTGTGCACAAAGTGCCAAATTGGCACTTTTGTAAAAAAAATAACATTTCAATACATTTTTGTGAAATCCTTTGCGTGCACTTCTTTTTCTCAGCTAAAATTTTCTAATCTATAAAGGCTATTCAACTGGTTTATCTTATTTTATCATTGCACTAGTGTTTGGAAAATGTAGCTTTATTTTATTGCTAAATGTGAATGATTAAATGGAATGACACCTTTTTTGGCACTTTTATTTTTCTATTTGGCTCATAACTAAGGATAGCTGGCAGCCCTGATTGGAAGATTTCTGCTGTGTTTTGGGGCAACAACATGTCTGCAGTAAAAAAGCACATAATTTGTGGCTCAAAAGTGTGTGAAAACCAATCAATTAACTTATATGATTTCGGTTCCGATATTAAATAGTCAATAATTGTTTATATCCGCATTTTGGCACATTGGCTCGTTGAATG
>NW_023489243.1:0-1090 GCF_013731165.1 Rhagoletis pomonella
TATTGGAATTTTAAAACTCCAAAATGGAAGAGTAAAACTGAATGTCTCTTCGACTCAGTTTTCTCTAATGAAAGGAACTATTTTCTCTTTCCTATTAACTAAATTAAGAGATTTGAAATATTACAATTACATCTTAAAATCAAATTTGCAATAACAACTATAAAAATGAGAAAAAGGAGAAGTTAGAGCTCGAATAACGGTAATTTTTTGATTTGCTTCTGATAGTATTCTAATGTCGCGTACGTTATGCACAAACATTGTTTGTCTATGTCATTTGTATATTGGCAGTCGCAGGTAATGCAGATTACAATTCTTAAGCGAGAATTCCTCAAGTTAAAGATATACAGTAAAGTTTCTTTCCAACCGAAGTAAAAATATATTTTATTACCCTTTAAAGTTTGTCGCATACGTTATTGTAAGTACGAAAATGTCAATCAAATACATCAAAACCAATGTTAATTGCAAATTTTCCATTTAAATTATTTAGAATAGTTGTAAAACAATGAAACGGTGGCGAGAAGAGTTCTCAATAAATACATTTTATTACTTACGAGAAAAATTGTCGCGTACGTTATTGTTTTTTTTTTTTAAATATAAAACTAGCCAGAGATAATTTCTCTTAAAATATGAAAGGATTGTAAAGGTACATTATTTATCTTAGTTTAGGAATTTTTAAAGAAAAGAAAAACTCCCATGATTCGCAGACTTTCGCATATATGCGTGTTTCCATGGAAATGTAAACCGAAAATGCAAGCAAATGAATTCAAACGGCTTTATAACTTTAAATTTCGTATTCAGATAGCGGAAAAAGGTTTTGAAAACGCGAAACGGTGGAGAGAAGAACTGAAAAAATTTAATTTAGTGTGTGTTACTAGTAAAAATATTGTATGGGGGAAAAATTTGTCGCGTACGTTATGTCGCGTACGTTATTATAATTTTTTTTAATAAAAACTAACCAGAGATAATTTCTATCAAAAAATGGAAGGATTGTAAAGGTACACTATTTAGCTTAGTTTAGGAATTTTTAAAGAAAAGAAAAACTCTCATGATTCGCAGACTTTCGCATATATGTATATGTGCCTTAAAACCA
>NW_023489244.1:0-1089 GCF_013731165.1 Rhagoletis pomonella
GGGGGCGCTGCAGTTGAGTTATTTCGAAAATCCCTATTTATTGTTCAATCAGGTTGCAATTCATAATGGTGCTGCAGTCGAAATCATTAGAAACCCCCTATGTCTGGACTACTTTGTTTTTTATGTTTTTGTTATACGAATTTAAGATGTCTCACGTCGTCATACACCCTAAATGCGACCTTGCATCTACCTCCGCTTGATGAAATTGCTCGGGCGGTCATTGCTGCAGCAGTAAGACTCAAGGAAACCAGCTCTTGGATATTTTAAAAGTGGCGAATCAGCAAGGAAAGTTTCTATCACATCCTTGTAAGAAAGACCACTGTTGGTATATCAATGGCCAAATTTTACATTGAGGATTTTTGACTCTCCTTAATAGAAAACGCACATCTGTGCTCTTCAGCTTCCTTATAAGGACTTTCGTTGGCCTACATGACATAAGACTAGAGGTTGACGCATCGGACCAATGTTGTAGTTGCAAGATCATAGAAGAAGATTACGCACGCTTAGAAAAGATCTCACAAGTGGAAATAAGACCATCGGTAAAGCTCATGACATTGAAAGGGATTTTTTCTTGCATATAGCATCAGAGCGCTATTTTTTTGGCAGAAATATGTGTGAGAAGGGTTCTGCTCTTAAGTTGTTCAACCTAAATTAAGAATTTTTACTTTACCCATATTTGGTTTTCCACGCTATTCTTACATTGGCTAACGCAAAAAATCTTATCAGGGGCCGCGAAACCAGAGCGAATGGGCTAGTATTCTTGATAAAATAGTAAACAGAATTCAGCTAACTCACAATCCTTAACAATAGAAATAAAAGTAAAAGGTGGCTCAATGTGTTAAAAATGAGTTTTTATTCATTATTTAAAATAACGAATAAATTATTCGCAAGCAATTTATTCACGAATAATTTATTCGTGAATGAGTTATCTATAATTATATTACGGATAAAATTTTATTCGAATAATTATCTAAATAACAATTTATTCGAATAATGCTTGCTTTCACAGATATGATCTCAGATATTCAATTGCCAACGCCAGAATATCAGAATTGTGCGAAATTCAATTTGCTATTACCCCGATTGCAA
>NW_023489245.1:0-1089 GCF_013731165.1 Rhagoletis pomonella
CTCACATATTGACAAGATTTTTCCACATTTATCTTGATTTTTTTTTTTAATTTTAATTATATGTTTATAAAAATTAGTATATTTTTTTAACAAAAAACATACAAATCCAAGTTTTAATCCTTGTGCAAAATTTAAAAAGAAATCAACAAACTTCCAGCTTTTTAATTCGATTTTTTTGAAATATTTTGAGTAAGCAGTTTTGTAGACCTTTCAATTTTAGTGTAAATAAATAATATAAAAAAAAAACTTTTTAATATACACGCTTTTATAAATGGACTAAAAAGTAGAAAATAATATTTCTCAGTCCCATAGAATTTGTTTTGATAACTTTTGATTTTGAAATTTTAGCAAAAGTCATTATAAACAATCTATGAAATTGAAAATGAAAAACGTGGAGCGCATGCAATACAAAGCATTCGATTTAATTGACAATAGTCAAACTACATAACGTAGACCTAAAATTTCTACAGCGAAAGTAGAACTTTGAAATCGATTTTAAGCGGTCGTTATTCATATACCCACATACATACATACATATATTACTTTTCATATCAATTCAAGTGTATTACATGCGCCCCACGCTTTTCATTTTCAATTTCATAGATTGTTTATAATGACTTTTGCTAAAATTTCAAAATCAAAAGTTATCAAAACAAATTCTATGGGACTGAGAAGTATTATTTTCTACTTTTTAGTCCATTTATAAAAGCGTTGTATATTAAAAAGTTTTTTTTATATTATTTATTTTACACTGGAGTTGAGTATAATGACAGCTTAAAAAATTTTTTATTTTTTTTGATATCTTTTTTGAGTATGCAGTTTTGTAGCCCATGGTATGGAACGCCCCACATATATAAATACATGAATGAATATAATGTAATGTTAGAAAATGCAAGCAAGGTCAGCGTTTGGTGGCGCTTGATGGCTTAGTGCTCACTCCAAAGAGCAATGCGCTTATTTTCTCTTTTCACTGACATTTTGCCTTGAGACAAGTGGCAATAAAAGTTGCAGTGCGAATGAAAGCTTTTTATACGTACATATGTATGTAGACATAATACACTTATGACCTTCAAAAGAATGGAGAGTAGT
>NW_023489246.1:0-1089 GCF_013731165.1 Rhagoletis pomonella
TCAAGTTTATTGCATCGGAATAGCTGCGCTTGATTTTGTTGGTATAACAAAATGAAAAAGTGGAAAAAAGCAACCATAATTTACAAGGCGAGCTAGCACAGTGCATAGGCAACTGGCTGAGTCAGTGAGATCGTCGGTTCGAAGCCTACTGAAAGAAGTCTGATCAGGAAATGTGGTGATTTCCGAAAAAGCTATCACTTCTACCGTTTTTTCACATTATTCTTGCTTTTCCACAATAATTTTTTCATTAAAAACGGCATCAAGCTCATTTAAAATTGTTGAATATAATTGTTATAAGGCCAAAAAATAACAAAAACAAATAACTTAAGGACGAGCACACCTAAAAGTTAAACATTTAAAAAATAGAATTATTAGGAAAACCCAACAAATCCAACAACCACATGATCAAGTGAATTGCAGCGGAATAGCTGCGCTTGATTGTGTTGGCATAACAAAATGAAAAAGTGGAAAAAAGCAACGACAATTTACAAAGCGAGCTTAGCACATTGCATAGGCAACTGGCTGAGTCAGTGGGATCGTCGGTTCGAAGCCTACTGAAAGAAGTCGGATGAGGAAATGTGGTGATTTCCGAAATAGCTATCATTTCTACAATTTTTTCACATAATTGTTGCTTTTCCACAATATGTTTTTCATTAAAAACGGCCTCAAGCTCATTAAAAATTGTTGAATATAATTGTTATAAGGCCAAAAAATAACAAAAACAAATAACTTAAGGACGAGCACACCTAAAATGTAAACATTCTAAAAATAGAATTATTACCAAAAACCAACAAAACCAACAACCACATGATCAAGTGAATTGCAGCGGAATAGCTGCGCTTGATTGTGTTGGCATAACAAAATGAAAAAGTGGAAAAAAGCAACGATAATTTACAAGGCGAGCTTAGCACAGTGCATAGGCAACTGGCTGAGTCAGAGGGATCGTCTGTTCGAAGCCTACTGAAAGAAGTCTGATGAGGAAATGTGGTGATTTCCGAAATAGCTATCACTTCTACCATTTTTTCACATTATTGTTGCTTTTCCGAAAAAAGTTTTTCATTAAAAACGGCCTCAAGCTCATTAAAAATT
>NW_023489247.1:0-1089 GCF_013731165.1 Rhagoletis pomonella
CGGCATAGATCTGGCGAAAAGGGTGCCCACGAGAAGAGACATGGTCTCAGTACCTTGAGAAGAAATATTTCTACCAAAAAATTTGCTCGCTAGGTGGCGCTGGGGTCAGGATATTCCTAAAAATTGCATTTACTTGCCGATTTGGCTCATATTTTGAACATATGTTAGCTAATTGAAAATAAGTATTGTGGACGAGATATTAATAAAATTCTTATACACTGGGATAATGATAGATATCTGCTATATATTTGAAGAAGTATATATGTATGTACATATGTATGTATGTGCCAGGTTGCAGCCTAAACGGATGGACAGAATCATATGAAATTTTGGCAGAGTATTGCTATGACACCTGGGCTTATAACAGGAAGAAAAAATTGGGATTCGACAAGGGGGCGTGGCACCTCCCGTAGGCGTGAAATTTTTTATCAGCTATAACTTCGGTCAAATAAGTCAAATGAACATGAAATTTGGAATGCAGACATATCTATGGTAGGTGCTTATAGTAGGCTATATATACATGAGTTTGTAAAAAGGGGCGTGGCACATCCCATAGGCGTAGAATTTTTTATGAGTTATAACTTCGGAACCATAGGTCCCAAGAACTTGAAATTTGGTATTCAGACATATCTGTGGTAGGTGATTATAATAATAATATAAATGATTTTATTAAAGGGGGTGTGGCACATCCCATAGGCGTGGAATTTTTTATGAGCTATAACTTCGAAACCATAAGTCACATGAACTTGAAATTTGATATACAGACATATCCACGGAAGGTGCTTATAGTAAGGTATATAGGAAGGAGTTTGTAAATGGAGGCTTGGCACATTCCGTGGGTGTGGAATTTTTTATCAGCCTTAACTTCGAAACCATAAGTCACACGAACTTTAAATTTGGTATTCAGGCATAGCTATGGCAGGTGCTAATAGTAGACTATAAATACACAAGTTAGTAAAGTGGGATATGGCACAGCCCATAGGCGTGAAAATGTTTATCTGCTATAACTTCAGAACAATAAACCCCACGAATTTGAAATTTTCATATGCAGGTATAGCTATAGCAAGTGCTTACAAAAAGATATATATA
>NW_023489248.1:0-1089 GCF_013731165.1 Rhagoletis pomonella
TACTAAAAAAGTAAATAATATTCGCGAACTGAAACGACAAAATGCAATGTGGTATATTGTGTTGTCACTCTGCTATTTACGGTTCATTCCATACAATATCACACTGTAATAGAAAGCCGAGGTAATTACGCACATTTTGAATTCTTCAATGATTTTCTTCGACAAATAGTTTATTAACTGCAAAAAAAGTGAAAAAGACAAGTCTTTGTAAGTTCGAAATTTCGATATTTTCGAATATCGCGACGAAATAAAAAAACAGGTATCTTCCCTTTTTCGTTAAAGAAAGTAAAAAAATATTTCACACTAATAAAAATATTGCGGTGTAAATATAGTTTGGAATGCCCCGTTTATTTGGTAGCAGTGCTGTCATTTGCTAATTTTCGAGTGAAGTGTTTCGGAGTGATTTGGTAGGAAAAGTGAAGTGATTATCGTAGTGACTATTTTGAAACATTCGAATATTCGATTTATTTTTGTTATTACCTGATTAGTCAATCGATTATTTTTTATATTAAAATACTTCAATAAACAAGCATATGCACCGATTCCAAATCTTAAAATTAATTTTTAATTCTAAATAAATAATAATAATAATAATAATAATAATAAATCAAGGGTAATTTTAAGCCGATTGAAACTTGCACTATGTTCTACTTAAATTCGATGGGCTATAAAGCTGCATTTTCAAAATCTTTCTAAGCAATCTAATTAAAAAGCTCGAAATTTTTGTTGAAAATATACATATTTGAAACTTCGATTTCCACGTGCTATGTTAAGAAATGAACTATATTTTTATGAAAAAGAACTAAAATTTAATAACATTAAAAAAATATTAAGTTATAACTTGTCAATACGTGGTGCGGCTGTAATTTTTTCGACCGCTGTTCAAGCACTGGAATATATCGTACAATTTGCGTCCAAAATTGTCGGGAGGGCTACATCATATTCCGATGGCGGAAGGTTAATATTGTTAAGCATTTTAAAGATATTAACAGAAACTTTTGTGGGCCATATTTTTTTTTTTGTACACGGTTTTTTATCTTGCTACTAAAAAAGTAAATAATATTCGCGAACTGAAACGACAAAATGCAA
>NW_023489249.1:0-1089 GCF_013731165.1 Rhagoletis pomonella
CGCACACAGCTCATTCTGTCAAAATCACAAAGAGCGGATTAGCGGTACCGCGATTGGCGCAATCTCTATTTCTCTCAATCGTGATCTGGAAGTATTTTACATAAAAAATTTACTAAGTATTGCCCGGTTTGTAGTTTCAGTTAAAGAAAACACATGAAAAGGCACGATTTTTTTTAAATTCAAATAAATGTAAATATTTCAAAAACGGTAACACTTTTACCTGAAAATTTTTTGTTTATCAGAGAGCTCACACCCCACCTACCTTCCCCTAAAGTTTGGCAGGTTACTTCTGGGACACCCTGTATAACCAATTATGCATGTATGTATGTTGAATTCGCCGACAAGCTTGTTTAAAAACGAAGTAAATGAATAAAAATTGTTAGTAATTTTCATTAGAGTATGAGTAATTCCTTTCACCATTTGGCTTTTAGTAACTTTGACGAAAATTTTATTTTATTCATTTTAGTGCAGTTTTAACAACATTTTCTTATTAAAAAATCTTTTGTTACACTATTCTATTTTATTGCTTTGATTGTACATTTTAAATAAAAACTTGTTTCTAAAAATTTTTTTTTTACATTATTTTATTTTATTTTATATTTTAGTGCAGTTTTAACAACATTTTCTTGCTAAGAAATCTTTTGTTACACTATTTTATTTTATTTCTTTGATTGCACATGTTAAATAAAAGTTTGTTAAACAAATTTTTTTTTTTACATTATTTTATTTTTATTTCACTTGCTTCGACTTTTCTGCGCCTGTGAGAATTTCCTTTACCAGCTGCAATCCAACCAAATAATGTAATTCTTAACAGATTCGCCTAAAACTATGGCTAAATTTCTTTATTCATTCTGAACGTTTGGAATAAACTTTTTTGTTTACTTATTCTTTAGAACATTCCTGATGATATGTTAACGTATATTTCAAACGTATTCTGTTTATTCCGGCTGTGAAATGGGATTATCCGGAATGTATAAAGAAACGCAGCCTATATTCTCCATCTCTACATGTAAATTTATGAAACCTAAGAGTTGGGCCAGAGGTGGTGGTGCGAATCTCTCCTTTTACTGTGGTAGTAAAATTTAATTT
>NW_023489250.1:0-1089 GCF_013731165.1 Rhagoletis pomonella
CCAAATTTTTATTGGTGTATTTTATGGACTTTATATGAATACATAATATTATTGTAAGGATGCCGATTCAAATTAATAAAAATCAATGTTTCTTGCACAACGGTCGATTTCTTCTGGCATGATTGTAGGTGCTGCACATATTTCGTTGTCGCTTATGATTGTCAGTGTGCTATGATTTTGTTTAAATTTTTGTAAAATTGCTTACCACACTTACGATTGCTATAAATTTTGCTTCCATTTTTTTTAAATTTTCTAATTTGATGCCTTCAAACTAAAAACAAAAGCACCTAAATCGCACCAAGCACAAAACTAGAAAATTGTCGCGTATTGAATACCCACTAAATTTGGTGCGTAAAGCATCAAGTTGGCAACAGTGAATGTAAACAAAAGTATTTTATGACGTCAGCGATTTGGTGGATGCTGTCAAATCGACGAAGAGAGGGTTAGCGGTCCGCGAATGGCGCGACCTTTATTTTCTGGATCGTGACCATTCCCTATATTCTTTAAACCACAAGGAATTTTTTGATGAGACTCCATACGAATATTGAATTGCTAGCATCGCAACTGCCTCTTTTACGTTTATTTTCCAAGAGTTCTTCAACGACTCGGCGCCAGTGAGTCTTTCGCAATCGTATGCTGCTATGGTTAATTATACTAAAGCCAGTATTCCGACATAAGCTACTATTCTATACGAACACAGATATGTATCCTTCCTAGTAGGCTTGTAAAATGCCCAATACCCAAATCCCTCGCATGAGTTATTATCGGTAAAAAATTGGGTACGCTCAAATCTGGCATCGCTGCAGCAAGTACTTTGTCACGCCAGTGAAACAGTGTTGATATTTTAAGTACAATTGTACTTTTTTCATTACAATTAATTTTAAAAAGTACAAAAGTACAATTTGCCGATTTTAAGTACAATTTCAACATCAAAACTACTTTTTGTACCGAACGCTCAAATCTCTTCTAGCACTTTGATTCTTAATCCGTTTACATTTAAGTAAATGGATATACCTATATTTCATATTTGCTACAAAACGAAATTATGAATTGTAATTTTGAATGTAAACGTGATTGTGAACAGTAATA
>NW_023489251.1:0-1089 GCF_013731165.1 Rhagoletis pomonella
AGAATTGTGTGTCGCGGCTTTGGAACCACTTAACTTAGAGGAAGCTAGAGGAAGAGGCGATTAACGACGAGCTTGACTCTTTGCACAAAAATAAAACTTGGACTTTGGTAGCGAGCACAAAGGGAATGCATGTCATATCAAATCGATGGGTATTCAAACGGAAATACGACTCGAAGTGTGACATTGATAAATTCAAGGCGCGCTTGGTCGTTCGTGGATACTCACAAAAGGAAGGTATTGATTATAATGAAATATATTCTCCCGTAGTTAGGTACGATTCTATGCGGACAATACTGGGAATTGCAGCGGCGCTTAATATGGATATTTTCCAATTCGACGTAAAGACAGCGTTTTTGCATGGAGAGTTGGATGAAGACATTTTTATGGAACAGCCATATGGATTTCAGAAAGGTAATGTGTGTCATTTGCGAAAAGGATTGTATGGATTGAAGCAAGCGTCCCGTCAATGGAATAAGAGGATTGCTAAGTTTTTAGTTAGCTTCGGGTTCAAACAAGCAAAATCTGATACATGCGTTTTTGTTTACAACCAATTGAATTCAACAAGTTATCTCGCTCTTTATACCGACGATGGACTATTATGTGGAAATTACATAACTTTTATCCAAAACCTTTTGAGGGCTCTACATGATGAGTTTGAAATTACTTACAGACCAGCAGAATTTTTCGTTGGAATGCAGATAATGAAGAATGATAAGAAGCTTAAAGTATTTCAACGAGATTACACAAACAAAATTTTAGAAAAATTGAATCATGACAATTGTCGCGCTGCACAGACGCCAGCAGAACCAGGTATACATTATTCAAAGCAACTAAACACCGTAAATGAAGGGAAGTACCCGTATCGTGAAGCCGTTGGATCATTAATGTATTTAATGGTGTGTACTCGACCCGACATCGCATTCATTGTGGGCGTACTAAGTAGATTTGTTGAGAACCCAACCGAGAGTCATTGGCAAGGTATTAAACGAATTTTTAGGTATCTACAAGGAACGCGCGACAGGGTTATACGGGTCATACGATTTTGGTTCTGAATGTACTCAACTAGAAATGTATTGTGACTCCGACTGG
>NW_023489252.1:0-1089 GCF_013731165.1 Rhagoletis pomonella
GCAATCGAAGAAGCAGTGATCAGCAGAAGCAACAAACAAAAGTTAAACGAAAGATCTATGTACATTAATCAGCCGTCGTGAAGTGACAAAGAAGCCAAGGCAGCCAGTCAGCAACAGTGTTGCCAGAACTTTTTGGGCCGACCGGCTAGATTGGCAAAAAAAAGCGGCTAAAAACGGCTAAAATGTTTAAGTGAAATTTCACATGCTTTATTTAAATAAATCGCAAGAAACGAAAGACTAGTTAACACCATTAATTTATATCGAGTGTATATTCCTCATCATCAAATGAATCACTATTGTATATATCAGCTGAATTCATTAATTTTAAGAGATCGTCATCTACAGTAAAATTATGGCAGCATTTTTCTTCACGTTTTAAACCGTATCTTATATATAAAATAGAGTTTAACGTTTTAACGCACATTGGATTTCTTTGCTTAGTTTTTATTATATTCATTGAACTAAATATTCCCTCTACTTCTGCATTACTTATAGGCAAAACAAGAAAACTAAAAACTAGGTTGCAAAGGTCAGCAAAAGGGTTTTCTCCTAGAGCATTTCGAATTTGATAAACTTCGGCCCAAAATTTTACAGTTGAGTCTAAATTACTCCAGGTATGTAACGTTAACCGTTGCCATTGCATCTCTATAGATGTTATTTCGTCGTCATTATATTTGTGTTTTTGTTGCTGTAGTTGAACAAATACTTTTGGTTTAATTACTCTTAATGCATTTCCAACCGAAAAAAGTAAATTTTTTTTAGTGTGGCAATATTTGTAGGGAGGCGTTGGCGTAATTCCTTTGTTAAAGTGATAATAGCGACCATTTTCTCGAATTATTTTCTCGGCTTCGTGGTCAAAAGCGTTTGTGCTTACTTTTGTTTTTAGATACTCTTCAAAACTGTGATAAAACTGAGGAAATGGAGCAAGGTATGGTTCCAACGGGAAGCATATAGGATCAAATGTGTCCGCGCTAATAACCACTAGGGAGCATAGATGCGAAAGTAAAACATTGAGTTCATTAAAAATCTTCATTGGGTCTGCTTATTGCTTTCGAACAACTTGTTTACTTTTTGCACCTGAAAATTAGG
>NW_023489253.1:0-1088 GCF_013731165.1 Rhagoletis pomonella
TTTAAAATGAATATTCCAACATATAACACAAATTGCCTGTATTCGGTGGATTTCCAATTTCCGATGTCATCCAAATTCCTGCACACTCTTCCGAATTCAGCTGACACCCAAGCGGAAACGTTAAACTTTTCATTCATTTGATGCACGTTTCAGCTTTTCATCAATAGATGTAGTAGTTTTTTGACGACTCCCAAATCAACAAGATTCTTAAAATTTCGCTACTTTCTTTTAAAAACGGAAAAGAATCAGATTCAAAACACTTTTGAATTCCAATATACATAAACTGTCCTCCACAAATGGTCTGAATTTGTGTTTTTTTTCTTTGTTTGTTAGGAAAAGAGTTTTCGCAGACAGTGGCAAATCCTTAACACCGATTTTCGAAGAACCCAAACCAAGGAACTCAACGATGCCTGCGAGATATTATTTTAGATAATATATATTGGTATAATAAAATCCCTTTTTTTATTATACATATTAATATACTTTATGTGGATAAATTTTGAGAAAAATCATTTAATAGAAAAATATATATATTCTTTGAAAAAAAAATAAATTTACCAAATAAGGGGGGCTGAACACCTTTTGCAGGGAACACCTTTCTGCGTAGGCGGCCTTCGGCCACACATAGGGATTATAACCCTCAGACAGTAGAATTCTACTTTCTGTGTTGCAAAAGAAGGGGGGGCCGAACACCTTTTGCAGACAACACCTTTCTGCGTAGGCGGACTTCGGCCGCACTAAAGGATTATAACCCTCAGACAGTAGAATTCTCCTTTCTATGTTTTCAAAGAAGGGGGGCTGAACACCTTTGGCAGAGAACACCTTTATGCATAGGCGGACTTCGGCCGCACTTATGGATTATAACCCTCAGGCAGTAGAATTCTCCTTTCTGTGTTGCCAAAGAAGGGGGCTGAACACCTTTTGCAGATAACACCTTTCTGCGTAGGAGGCCTTCGGCCGCACTAAGGGATTATAACCCTCAGGCAGTGGAATTCTCCTCTCTGAATTGCCCAAGAAGGAGGGCTGAACACCTTTTGCAGATTTCTGCGTAGGCGGCCTTCGGCCGCACTAAGGGATTATAACCCTCA
>NW_023489254.1:0-1088 GCF_013731165.1 Rhagoletis pomonella
AATAATATATATAATAATATATATATATATATATATATATATATATATATATATATATATACATGTATGTGTGTATTAGACCTCTGCATGAGTCGATTCTAATTTCAAGCCGAAGAGAGTACAGTAGAATTGTGTATTCTATTTCAAGTTCAAAACACCCAACGTTTTAAATTTTGTATTTTATGAATATTCATTGCGTTTCAAGTTTTCTAACTTCATATAGAATTATATGAATGAAAAACCTTAAATTTATTCAGACTCAAATTTATTACAATTTATGTGATATTTTGTGTTTAGCATCGAAAACGAAAAAAAGAATGGAAAGTGTAGAGGAAAATGTAAGTACGTTTAGCGTAAAATGATGTACGTATGTATTTATAGTGAATCTACATTTCAGTCCATTTAATAATGATAATGGTATATGTTTATAATAACAGAACTCCGCAAGCGCATTATTGCAAAGTGCCGGCATCAAGAAGAAGCTCCACAGTGGAGAATACACACTGAGTCAAAAAAGAGGTCGTAGCAAAGTTTGGGAGATATTTTCCAATGTTAAAAATAACTCTGGCGAAGAGTTGCCCGATATTGTAGCATGTAAAAGATGCTACAGCATTTACAAATTTACGGGGTGCACGTCAAATATTGTAAGACATAAATGCTATATTATAAATACCCATACTGTGGATCAGGAGATTCAAAGTTATTCAAACCTAAATGTAACGTTCACTGCTGACTTCGACTGCCTTAAATGGTGGTATCTGAACAAAAATTTTTTTCCAATTTTATACAAAACGAGCTGCAAAATTTTCTGTATACCCGCAAGTAGCGCGGCTTTCGAAAGAGCCTTTTCAGATGCAAGAAATTTAATAACCGAAAAACGTTGTACTATTGCTCTTAACCCAGACAATGTAAATAAAATAATGCTTCTGCATTCAAATATAGAAATATAAATATACTATATGTTGAAACCAATTCTATTCTTATCTAATGACTCTCTTTTATGGCGCATACAAGTACAAAATATGTATAAGAAAAGTTCAATAAATACAAGGAAATGTAGGTATTTAGATTTATAAAAATAAAAAAAA
>NW_023489255.1:0-1088 GCF_013731165.1 Rhagoletis pomonella
TTTTTTCACGAGAAATGCAAAATTCGCGCGTAAATCGTAAAAAACATAAAATCCAAGATATCGGACCCATATCGCAATTGGGGGAAAAATTTTCATTTTGTGTTCACCTAAACAGGAGACACCTAACTGCGTCAAAAAATTTCTTCCCGGAATTTTTTTTAATCTTACGTCAATTTTGGTCTAAAGTGATCGGGCTACGAAGTCTCCAAGTCAAATTGAGGTGATTTTGTTTTTAACCGACTTCCAAAAAAGGAGGAGGTTATCAGTTCGTCGGAATATTATTTTTTTTTGTTTTATTTTTTTTTTTTATGTGTGTTACCGCATATCTTTGGACCACGTCAACCGATTTCGATAATTCTTTTTGCATCGGAAAGGTAGTGTCTCAGAGGTGGTCCCATACTAATCTGGTTAAGATCCGATCAGCGGATCATGAGCTATATATATATATTTTTTTTTATATGGGAGTTGAAGTCGGTTTTTTTTTGCTAAAAATTACTTGTTTTCTTCGCTTTTATTGTCGCCTTGCCAGCGGCGCCACAATGCAGCCATACGTATGCATGTGCATACTTATCGCACACCGTCTTCAAAAGAGTCACAACTCAAAATAAAACGTTCGTCAAAAAATGCAAAAAACTATTTCGTAGCACATGCAAATCATATGGGCAAGGGCGATTTTACCTTAGGTTTTTTAAACAAATTATAAGAAAAATTTGCTCCAGCTCTTGCTGAAAGGTAAATAAAAGCTCTGTGTACATTTTTAGCGCATAATTTCAAAAATGGCAAATTTTGAGTTGTGAGGCTTTTGAAGACGGTGTGGTGGCAGGGGCCCGAATGGCTGTTTAAAGAACAAAAGCACTGGCCAAAATCACTACATCAAAAAGTCATTCCTCCCGAGATTCGAAAAATTACAACTTTTCACACACTAGAAGATCAATCTGACACCCTTAGTCACTTTTCCTCATGGCCAAGGGCCGTTCGAGTCATCGCATACATATTCCGTTTCTTTAATCGAATCAAATCACACCGAATACAGTCCACACCAGAACCTTCGTACGGAACCGTAGCACTCTCTCAAACCGAAATACAAT
>NW_023489256.1:0-611 GCF_013731165.1 Rhagoletis pomonella
GCGGTAGTAAATAAGAAGTATAGTTGCAGGCGCTAGTAAGGAAATCAACTTCGACAATGTTTAAATTGCCAAACTGTTAAGTTTTAAGTACTGCTGTTAAGAATTACATTATTTGGTTTCCTCGCACAGGGAGTTATGGAAATACAGAAATACAATAAAAGCCACGCATAAGTTGTATATACTATAGAAATTTGAAAATTTTAGTTGACAAAAAGCAAAGGATTTCACAAAAATGAATTGAAATATTGAGGGTATTCATCAAACCTTATAAATGCATTGTAAACCGTATAAACTTATAATTGTGTAAACCTTATAAATGAACTGTCAAAATTTGTATGGAAACACGTTTACACATTTCTGATAAATTTATCCAGCGATTTCACTGAATAAACTTGATAAACTGAAGCCAATGCAACTCTGTCGCAACCTTAGCTATGTTTTCTTCGACAATAATCGGGATCCGCATACAAATTTTGCACGCAAATTCAACAACAACGATATGAGCCTGATAGAGATCTGGTTCAATTATTATCCCGTCTGTTTGTTTTGTTTCACTGGTAATTCGGCCGCAAAGTTTTGGTAGCCGTGACAAATGAATTCATACACAAACA
>NW_023489256.1:621-1088 GCF_013731165.1 Rhagoletis pomonella
TTGGTAGCCGTGACAAATGAATTCATACACAAACAGACATTCTGCCATTGTTTCTTCTAACTTGGTTCAAATTAATCGCCTTTATGTTATATGTATATTTATTTAAATAGATATTATCTCGTAAATATAATTGTGTCCAATTTAGTGAGGTAGTTTCTATAATTTCTTTATACCCGTGCTAGTAGTATAAAGTTAGTGATACTGAGCTCTATAACCAAAGAAAACACAACTATTGTCGCAATTGTAAACGAAAAGAGAGTGTGGGTCGTTCATGTAACAGAGTGCGTAAACTTATAAGATTATCTGCTTGATAAAGTTATCGGTTTAGATGAATACCACTAATGATTATAAAAACCAAACAAACGCTCGTGCGAAAGCTCTATTTATGTATGATTTGAAAGTTTATACATGGCGATATTGATGGTAATACAAGCAATGTATTCATTTGCGGATTTGATGTTACTTGA
>NW_023489257.1:0-1088 GCF_013731165.1 Rhagoletis pomonella
GAAAAATGTTCCCGTACTCCAAAATCCTGTAAATGAGAGCGACTTTTTGAGAATGAAGTTGCAAGATTTTACCCGAACTTTTCCTTCTGGTAAAATCATGAAAAGTGTCAAGCAATCACTGGTTGACGTTTTTACAGGAAAAATGTTTTTTTTGTTCCCGTACTTTTTGTTGCTACTCACTTTTTACTCTCACTTCAGAGAGTAATTTAGCTGTTTGACATTTTTACAGGATTTTTCACGAAAAGTATTGGATCAGACCTATTGTCTTATAACATGATCGAGATAAAGCGGTTGCCTGTGGAGATGCATAACCAGGGTCGCTATTTTTCTTTGCCCATTAGTAAAGACATTATTACGCTGCGTTGCATAATTATAAGACCGCCACATATTAACACACTTTTATTTTTTATTTTTATACTATTTAATATTAATTATTATCTTATAAATATATAGTTCATTTTATATCAAACACCATACAAACTTTTGTGCAAATATTATAAAAATTCATCGAATTTTCACCAACATTTTACACCTTTTTTAAAAATTTTTGGAAAAGTTTTGCGTGTTAGTTTTTTTGCCCATTAGTAATGACATTACTACACTGCGTTGCATAATTATAAGAGCGCCACATAGTAACTAATCTTGACTTTTTACTTTTATATTAGGGGTCTTCATCAAAAATGATAAACTGTTGATAAAATGATAAATTTATCAGTTTGATAAATGAACTGTCAAACTTTGTATGCAAATCTGTTTAACCAAAGTGTATCACTTTATCAAACGACTTTGGTGGATAAATTTATAAATTTTAGAAAAATTCAACCCTTACAGTTTCCCAGGTGGTCGCTTTTGCTACGAACACATAAACACAAATGAACACAACGGGCGAGGTAAGAATAAAACGTAACTAGCCATATAAGTTAAGTAATAAACAAGTTTATGCAATTATTTGCGAAGGTGCGTTCACGAAAGAATGCGGATAAACTGATAAATTTAGCAGTTTATCCCTTTATCACTTTAGATGAAGACTCCCATTATTTAATTTCAATTATTTCCTTATAAAAATACTGTTCATTCAATAAAAAAAA
>NW_023489258.1:0-1088 GCF_013731165.1 Rhagoletis pomonella
CAACTTGTTTTTCATTTATTTCCTATATTTCGTTACGCTTTGAATGTCATATCGTTGTTTTTTTTTTTGAATGTTCGTTAATAACAAATTTTAATTAACATTTGAATTTTTGTAGTGTTGTGCAGTTTATACTTAATGTATGTGTTAAAAATGCAACACCGAATCATTGTTTTTTATGTGGTGTTAAATATGAAGCAGATACCATTTAACGTGCCTCAATGTCCTTCGCGTAAAGAGCGTTGCAAAAGCAGCTGTGGGCCAGAGCGAAATACCTTGCTGAGCGTTAAACATTTTAAAGCAGCAGATTTCATAAATGCACCGGGAGGTACAGGAAAGGCACGTTTGATGCCAAGTGCTGTTCCTATGACCCTTATGCCGGAAAGTCCCTCCAACAACACTGCAACTCATAAATTAAAAACATAAAACAACATACAAATTAACAAATTTTAACTAAAGAAAAATAAATAAATAGAAACAAAACTTCAAATTTACTCAAAAACGTCAACCAGCGAAATGTAATTTTTTATTTTTCCTTACACACGCTCATTTTTATTTTTACTCTCCCGAAAACTTTGACTTTTGTAGGTTTGATGTCAATTTGGCTTCTACCTGTTTTTATTGTACCATGGTTCAAATAAAGGAGTTTTACAGTAAAATCCCATATCTGAACAATCAGATGTATGGAAGATATATGTTGTAGTCATCCGATCCTTGTTATTTTCACTGTAAGTATTCTGTTAATAATGAGTGAAAATGGTGCGAAATTTCATGTTCCTAGCTGCATAAATGGAGGAGTTATGATAAAAGACCTCATATCTGAACAATCAGTTGTATGGGGGCTGCAGGTTATAGTGACCCGATCTTTGTTATTTTCGCTGTAAGTCTTCTGTTGATAACGAGTGAAAACAGCGCGAAATTTCATGTTCCTAGCTATGTAAATGGAGGAGTTATAACGCAAAATTTTATATCTGAACAATCAGTTGTATGGGAGCTATAGGTTATAGTGGCCCGATCTTTGTAATTTTCACTGTAAGTATTCTATTGATAATGGGTGCAAGTATTGCAAAATTTCATGTTCGTAGCTGCAT
>NW_023489259.1:0-1088 GCF_013731165.1 Rhagoletis pomonella
ATACATACATATATTTTTGTGAATAAATATGTACAAATGGCGCTTATACAACATATGTTCATTGTATATACTTACATATGTATGTATACAATAATTTACTGTTTACTAAATTGACGACATAAAAAGGTAGATACTTATTGCACAATAATATATTTTCCTCTTTATTATATGTCTTATAGAACAACAATAGCATAAGCGCTTTAACTGTACAACAAAAAATGGCACAAAAGTTGCAAACTTTGGTTAGATCATAACAAATTACATATGTAGGTTTTAAGTCCAACTACCTTACATTTGAGGAAAACACGTTTTAGAGGTAGGTCTGGTTAGAGTAGGCGTCGAAGGGACCCTTCTTAGCGAATTTTCGCATTCCCATTATCGTAACCACCTTTTATCCACATCTTGGAATAGCTCTCATCACTCGGCTACCGCAGGTGCCAATCTTGCTTGCTTTGTTTGCCTAAATACTTAGATCATAGACCACAGCTGGCCCTTTTGAATAATTTTTTAAATTGTACTAGTAGTATACACCTTCTAGGGTTTTTGAACCACCTGTGAACTCAAATACTACTACCCCCGTCTTGCAGAGGCTTACGCCAGCCATCCTCCGTAAACGTGACTTTCCTCCAATTTTCGGAATCACGGGATCATATAGCTAGTATATATTTCCGTCTAGTTGGTTGGAACTGACCAGTGGCAATAAATCGCTTCGCAGTTTTCCGGGCAATGCTTTTAGCAGCCAGCTTTGTTGGTAAGATGTGCAGCCCGCCGTCGGCGTAGTACTCAAGGCTTCTGTTATTTCTATCTTCGCTAGTGTTTGCATCCTTTCCATTACTCAATGTTCCATGGGTTATTTTGGCGAAAGATCCCATAAGTTTCTTAGTATCTTTTTACACGGGCAAGCCTACATACATATTTCACTTCTCCTCCACATTTCAGTAGTTTCCATTATAGTTTTCTATGCTTTACTAAACCCAGGCATTTTGTATGGTTTTTCTACACTAAAGACCTGCCGCCTAATTGAGAATTCCTCCACCCCCGTATTTCGTACTTTCTAGTAAAGTACGCTAAGGTCTACATTCTCGAAC
>NW_023489260.1:0-1088 GCF_013731165.1 Rhagoletis pomonella
GTTTTGCGTACTTTTTGTACATATGAAGACTACATGTTTACTTTTTTGCCGACATCTCTTACCGAAAGTCCAGGATTTTTCTTAAAAGCAGATAATACTACCAGGCTTCCTTTTTAGAGATAAACATTCATTGTATTTTGTAAGCACATAAGTAACGGTAGACTTTGGAAAATTTAGCTTTTTAGCGATGTCGTTATGGGACATGCTGGGATTTTCCAGCTTTTTGCGCAATATTAACTCGCGATCGATTTCTTTCATTGGTCCTCTTTTCTACACTGATTTTTGTTACTAAAAAGAAATGATGCAGTAAGGTGGAGAATGCTTTCAGCTTTTTAAATGTGTACCTGTCTTTATTTTTCTGTTATGATTAACCGAGCTATGTTTGCTTATGTGCGACAAATTTTTTTCATGCACATACTTTAGATATAATAGATAGATTAAGAACGATAGATAGGTCAAGATTAGATATAATAGTTAATCGATATATTTATGGTATCAAAACAAAATAATCATACATATTATTGTTTATTTATTAGTTGTACAGATATTGTTGGTACATATAGATCGTGGTAGATCTATCGTCAGGTTGGCCGAGCTGTAAGCTTAGTATGTGTAAACACACAATTTGTAAGCTTAGTATGTGTAAACACACAATTAGTGTAAGTTCACAATAGAAATAATTCAACCTTTAGAACTAAAAAATGCAACCATGTAACCGTACACATAGGATACCCTGAGGACGCTTAAAATAAAAATGGTATTATTACCAAGAAAACCGAGTGAGTTGGACGTGTTTTTTGCAAGGTAAAAGTTTTGTGATTCACGATGAGTGGAAATGGTTTTTGTGGATCAAATTCTTGTCAAAAAACTTGATGGACTATTCTAGGGGACTCAGGTATAATACCTTGTAAATTCTTTAATAACACACTTTTCACCTAATATGTTAAAAAAAAATATTGTAAATTACTTATTGTTACAGATGGGAAAAATGTAGAAGAAATTGACGACCAAGTCGAACCGGACTTGCTGTATGATAATAGTTGTTTTAGACGCAAAAGACGTTGACTTTCAAATTCAAGTGGCTCAAG
>NW_023489261.1:0-1088 GCF_013731165.1 Rhagoletis pomonella
CTTGATGTTAGTAATAAGTTTTTTGAATTTGAAGCAAATCGGACCATAAATGAAGTTTTTCGGAATAACTCCACTCCTACTGCACCTAGTAAAAAAAAAAACAAAATGCGCACCTCCCCTTTGAAATACCTTTCGAACAAAAGAAGAATCATTCAAATTGGTTGAGAAACATAGGAGCAGTAGGGAGGAATAGATTTGTATGGGATTTCGTTAGATAGTAGATGGTGAAACCAAAGCAGGCATTCATAGGCTTATACGGAAATTGGAATAACTTGGCTTTGGAGCCACTTATCGGGTCTATTTTTGAAGGTGTATTTATCTTGATGTTAGTAATAAGTGTTTTGAATTTGAAGCAAATTGGATCATAAGTGAAGTTTATCGGAATAACTCCACCTACTGAAAAAATGAAACAAAATGCGCAAATCCCCTTTGAAATACCTTTCGAACAAAAGAAGAATCATTCAAATTGGTTGAGAAACATAGGAGCAGTAGGGAAGAATAGCTTTGTATGGGATTTCGTGAGATAGTAGATGGTGAAACCAAAGCAGGCATTCATAGGGTTATACGGAAATTGGAATAATTTGGCTCTGAATCCACCTATCGGGTCCATTTGCAGGTGTATTTCTCTTGATGTTAGTAATATGTATTTTGAATTTGAAGCAAATCGGACCATAAATGAAGTTTTTCGGAATAACTCCACTCCTACTCCATCTATTAAAAAAAAACAAACAAAATGCGAACCTCCCCTTTGAAATACCTTTCGAACAAAAGAAGAATCATTCAAATTGGTTGAGAAACATAGGAGCAGTAGGGAGGAACAAGTTTGTATGGGATTTCGTTAGCGTATTAATATATAGATAGTAGATGGTGAAACCAAAGCAGGCATTCATAGGCTTATACGGGAATTGGAATAACTTGGCTTTGGAGCCACCTATCGGGTCTATTTTGTAGGTGTATTTATCTTGATGTTAGTAATAAGTGTTTTGAATATGAAGCAAATCGGACCATGAATGAAGTTTATCGGAATAACTTAACCTACTGAAAAAAACAAACAAAATGCGCACCTCCCCTTTGAAATACCTTTCGAA
>NW_023489262.1:0-564 GCF_013731165.1 Rhagoletis pomonella
GGAAAAAAGTTTCAGTTTGACACAAATAAAAATTTACTCGATGTTTGTTGTGTTTACTTTCTTCTTTTATTTGCATATATTAAGCATAAAAATACGTACATATTTACATAAGTTAGTTACTAAAGTAAATAATACATATGTATATGTTGGTAAGAATTTCCTAAAAAACAACGATGAAACAGGAACAGTCGTGCGAAAACCCAGGTCAATATCTGCTGGAAGTATACTGCTTTGCTTTTTCCTTAGCTAAATAGACAGTTTCAAATTATAATTCACGTGAATTATATATCCACTGAAAAACCCCAGTTGGCATCAAACTTTATATTTTTAATTAAACTATGCGCGCACCGAAATAACTCGCGATGATAGCAATACTGAAACTGAGACAAACAAGTATGGGCATGTCATAGCACACATGGCGCAGCGATCGACATGCCACACACCACATGCGTGTTTCACCCATATACGAACAGCGGTAGCGGAGCAATGATTTCCACGCACAATGCAATGGTCGGCATACTAGCGCATTCCAACGATTCAATAAGTGGGACTGTGTGCATTGCT
>NW_023489262.1:664-1088 GCF_013731165.1 Rhagoletis pomonella
CGCAGCGATCGACATGCCATAGCTTACTGAGCGCTCTGGGACCACAAGCGTGTTTCACCCATATACGAACAGCGGTAGCGGAGCAATGATTTCCACGCACAATGCAATGGTCGGCATACTAGCACATTCAAACGATTCAATAAGTGGGACTGTGTGCATTGCTCAGCTGGCGCTCTTCGTATGTGCTCAGAGAGCGCTCAGCATTATTTAGGGGTGGCTCACAAGCATGAATATGTTCCACTCTCAAACCAAATCGTGGTTGCCTCAACTAAGATTTGGTAACTATGACTAAACCACGTGTTGAAAGAAAGCTTATCTGCATTAGCAGAGCTTAATAACATCCTTTTATGAACCATACGTTAAGTTGAATGGAATTTGTAGAAATATGCTTCAAAGAAATATTTATTAGTATTAACCAAACCCT
>NW_023489263.1:0-526 GCF_013731165.1 Rhagoletis pomonella
TTTTGGGACTATTCCTCCATTTTTGGGAATAATTTAGGAATTTTGGGGCTTATTTCGGATTTGTGGAACTTTCAGGACTATTTCGGGGCCATTTAAGGATTTTTGGGACTCTCGGGCCTATTTCGGGAGGAATTTAGGTATTTTTGGGACTTTCGAGACTATTTCCAGATTTTTGGGACTTATTTTGGATTTTTGGAACTTTCGGGTCAATTTCGGGTTTGTCGGGAGTAATTTCGGGATTTTTGGGGGTTTTTGAGAGTATTTCGGAATTTTTGGGACTTTCTGGACTATTCCGGGCTCATAATGACTAATTTCGGGACTGTCGGGACTATTTTGAGAGTCTCGGATCTAATTTAGGGAATTTCGGGATTCTCCGGACTAATTTCGGGATTTTCGAGACCACCTCAGTATTTTTGGGACTCCCATGACTATCTTTGTTTTTGGGCCTAATTTTAGTGTTTTGGGACATTTGAAACTATTTCAGAAAGTCCCAAAATTCCCGAAACTAGTCCCAGGAATCCCGGAA
>NW_023489263.1:626-1088 GCF_013731165.1 Rhagoletis pomonella
ACTATTTTGAGAGTCTCGGATCTAATTTAGGGAATTTCGGGATTCTCGGGACTAATTTCGGGATTTTCGAGACCACCTCAGTATTTTTGGGACTCCTATGACTATCTTTGTTTTTGGGCCTAATTTTAGTGTTTTGGGACATTTGAAACTATTTCAGAAAGTCCCAAAATTCCCGAAACTAGTCCCAGGAATCCCGGAAGTCCCAAAAGCTCCAAAGTAGTCTCGAAAATCTCAAATTAATCCCGGCAGTCCCAAAAATTCCTAAATAATCCCGAAAGTCCTGAAATCAGTTCCGAGAATCCCGAAATAGTCCAAAAGTTCCAAAAATTCCAAAATATTCCCGAAATTCCCAAAAATCCCGAAATTACTCCCGACAATCCCGAAATAGACCCGAAAGTTCCAAACATCCAAAATAAGTCCCAAAAATCTGGAAATAGTCTCGAAAGTCCCAAAAATACCTAA
>NW_023489264.1:0-1088 GCF_013731165.1 Rhagoletis pomonella
TAGTTTCAATATAAAAAAATTTATGTACACCATTAATTGTGTATACATATCTAAGTCAATATATGTGATATACATGTACATACATCTACATACATATCGTCGTTTAAAGTACAAAACCATGTATCAATAAATTGCAAAACCGCGTATAGAGATAATGCAAACCCACGTATGCGAGGTTGCATAAATTAATTTCTAGAGAGTAAAAACACTCATATTTCAAAATGGTTATCTTTTTGTAAAAAGCAATCGCATTTTTGGCTAGTATATTTCAGGAAGAATGGATAAGGATTGATCCAAAAACGTGTGTGAGCGAATCCAATTTTTAGCAGCAAATGTCAGTTACGCGGTTTTGTACTTTAAGCGACGATATGTATGTTAACAGGAACGCAGCAATCTAATACACGGGTGGAGCAGGAACGCAGCACAGCAGAAGCATACAAAAAATCTGCAAATAAATGGTTTTTTAGGTTTTTAACAAACGAGAACCTGGTTTCAACTTACTTCAACGTGTCTAAATCACAACGCACACACTAATGCAAAGGCGCAACAGGACCGAACACTATAAAACACGGGCGGACAATATACAGGCGGAGCAGTAACGCAGCACAGCAGAATCGTCCGAAAAATCTGCGAATAAATGGTTCATTAGGTTTTGAAATAACAAAGAGCTCAAATGGAATGGTTCATCAATAAAGTCAAAATAATATGTTGTAACTTACGTGTATTAGCTCTTAATCACAATACCAGCACAGGTCGGTCAGCGAAACACTAAGGAAATGACCTAATAAATGCAAAATTATAATTTATTTGTAAAATAATACTTACCAAATTTCACGCAATTGGAAAACAAATGTCAGCGAATAAGAACAAAACGAACAACGAAAATTGAATCAATGTAGCTTGTTCAGAATTTTTTTCTAATATTTTGGGAAATGTTCAGTGAAAATAGCAAAGAAACAACACAGTTTCTCCTAAGGTAGTTCAAGATGGCGGATTAGAGCGAGAAGTTGCCAACGTATAACACCTTTCATTATTGCATCATGAGTTAAGCGAACGTTTCAAAATATGGTTTTCAATCGCTTCGTTTT
>NW_023489265.1:0-1087 GCF_013731165.1 Rhagoletis pomonella
TGTATGTATGCATGTTTACATATTATGCGCGATTCAAAATTAGAACTTTTACAAAAACATTAAGTATATTTATTTACATATGCACGTATGTACATATATGTACAATACAGACAATTCGCACCACAAGCTTAGCTAATTTATCGCAGCACACATTTTTTTTCATTAATAAAAATTGTATACGAACTTAAATAAAATCTTCTGTTAGGCTAGTCGCAGCGCAATCGCGAACCACACCTAAGTCCAGTGAATACTAAACGCGTACTGGCCACACCAACTTCGAAACGGATGAATGGCTAAAACATAAAAAAGAAATTTAATGAAAACGTCCCAGAGTGGGGATATGCGTGCCTTATAAAAATATGTACATATGTATCTAAGGCACACACGTACATATGTTTACACATATGTACATAAATACATACAAACATTTATCCAATTTTTTAATATTTGTATACCTACATACATACATATAAATTAGTTTTAACTTGACGCATGGCATTAAAAACAAAAACAGCCAAAGGAATGAAAGCAACAAATACAGCGAGTGGTAATTCAACGTCAAGGAACGTCAACAATGCTGTATCGGAAGGGCGCTCAGGAGGCCAATAAACTATTCAACGGACATCTATTTGCACACACATATGTACATATGTACGTATTAGAGTCCAGCGCAATTGTATTTGCCGCATTTCATTCAATAAGTACTCCTTGCATTGTACTCTACTCCCAACACATTGTTACTTTTTTTCCGCATACATACACTACTTGGCGTTGAGAGAGTAAATACTTGACGTACTTGCTATTACTCCACCAAAGTACGTACTCTACTTTCCCTCATCGCGTACGAGAGATATTTGCTGCTGCCAAAAGGGAGTAGCAAATCTACTCTCTGTATACTTGTAGTACGGTAAGTACTTGCGTATTAAATTTCAATTCGGGTTGTTAGCCTACTAGTTGATATCGTTTGCAGCGCTGGTCAGTGAAATTGAAAGAGTAAAAATAGAATATGGAAATCGACGATGTAAGGAAATGTTTACGGCCTTATTTATAAAAAATAACGTAGATTTAGACAGTTGTTTAATGTGAC
>NW_023489266.1:0-1087 GCF_013731165.1 Rhagoletis pomonella
ATTAGAGGCTCATCATATATACCACTACCAAAAATAATTGCAGATAAGCACTAGCGATTCGATAATGGTGATAGTCTTTATAGCTTCATTGGTTTAAACGTGGCTTTTGGTGACGCAGAATACAATGTACCGAAAATATTATTGGTATATTTCGACGCCATTTGTACCGGAGTTACTCCGACGGGGGAGAAGATTCGTGTTAATTTAGAATTGCAATCCCGTTAGGTCTAGTAGAAGAGACTGCTAATACAGCCGCAGCACCGTCAGGCACATTTAGGCCAACAACGGCTGAAAATCACAATGTCTGCACAGTTGCAAAAGCAGATAACTGAATTATGGGGAATCGAATCCTTTTCCGTTAGGTTGGGTACCAAATGATTGCAGAATAACACGTAATTTACTTGGATATTATCCGCCTGCCTGCCAGCTACACCCAGACGCTATTAGTGTGTTGCGCCGTCTGGAATTTCTTTATGACGACAGTTTTCTTGGCAGGATGGCGTACTCATCCGCAGCCGCGAACCAAGTATGTAAAGCACTACAGGAAGTAAAGAGTATAGAAATGGTACCACTCGAATTTAAGAACAAAGACTGCATATCTATATTTAGATTCAAAGTGTACGGTGGAGCGCAGATTGATCCGGATTAGTATGGATATGTACCTTCTGGATCAGTGGTGTAAATTTCAAAAACTATAAAAAACTTCAAAACTTAAAAAAAAAAAGTATAATTAGAGGTATGTATGACGCACGCCCACGCCGGTCCAACCCACACCCCACGCCGCCCCCCTGCATAAATAATTTGTATAAACCGGTTTTGCTTTCCATGTTTCCAATTATATTCATAAACGCAAAATAAAAATAATAGCAGCCAACCATGTAAATATTCGAGCTCAAACAATCATGCATGTAAGGATATTTACGTTAAACGCGATACATGAGTATCCAGGTTTGTAGCGCGATGGAGATGGAGACCTCATTCTGATGATGTTGGACCTGGAGGAACACTCGGTGTGTTTTCCCGACATCAACAGACTTGGTTGAGTACTTAGAAGACGACTAAACCGTAGAAGATGAAGCAATTACTG
>NW_023489267.1:0-1087 GCF_013731165.1 Rhagoletis pomonella
TTTTTGACTACCTTTCTTTTTATTTCTTGCATTTTATTTTATTTCTTCCTCCCCTTTCTTCACACTACTAACCTCTTCACCCAACTTACCACCACCTTATATAGCGTAAACAAATCGCTTTCATTATTTTCTTTGCTTTAACTACAGCCAACGTTTTCGTCATCGTTCGTCAGCGTGTCATTGTTGAGCCATCCTCTATAGTCTCACATCCCCTTTTCTGCCTTTTATTGGCGTTGCTTTTTGCCCGATTCAACTTGTCAGTAGCTGTGTCTGCGGCGCTAAAAATATTACTTGTCTTCTTGAATATATCTTTGAGAAATAAATATGTCACTACCGCTGGTGGTACATGTCAGTGAAGACAAAATTATGAGCGTACATTAGGGTGGTCCAAAAACAGTAATGCCGGAATTGTAAGGTGCTCACTCTCGAAGATTGTTCTATATCGAAAAAAGTATACCGCTATTTTTTATTTTGAAAGCAAAAAATACTTAGAGGGAGAAAAAAACAACTTTTTATAGAAATGGTATATAATTATTGAAAATCAATATTTTTCGATCGAAAAACTCTGGTTCTCTTCATCGGACTTTCAATAATAATACCCAATTTATTATTTAACAATTTTTTAATACAAACGATTTTTTATTGGTCCCTCCATTGCATTTTTCGGAGTTTGGCGGACCTATAAAATATAGTTGCGATGAAAAAATGGTTAAATAAATAATTAGGTATTATTATTGCAGGAGAGTAGTGTCGAAAAATATTGATTTTATATTTAAGAATTCTATACCATTTCTACGAAAAGTTGTTTTTTCCTCATATAAAAATACATGGAAAACTTTGAGCGCATTGAGCGACCTCTAATTATTTTTTGATTTCAAAATAAAAAATAGGCGTATACTTTTTTTCGGTATAGAACAATCCTAGGGGGTGAGAGCATAAAAATTCCGACTTTACTTTTTCACATGCACTTTTGGACTACCCTAGTGTACATACATACATTTGTACTACGTACCTATCATCGTTTATAGGCTGTACGTAAACTAGCTTGAAAAGCTTCTTGCATGGGTAGAAGATTCTAGCTTTGTAA
>NW_023489268.1:0-1087 GCF_013731165.1 Rhagoletis pomonella
CTACATAAAAATATTATAATGTTTAAGAAAGTAAAACCAGTATTTTTATATTCTTTCATATTTTATATCTTATTATATTTAGTTTTGTTGAGTCTCATAGTTAGGGCTGCCAGACGTCCCGGTTTTCCCGGACATGTCCCGGTTTTAGACTATTTGTCCCGGTGTCCCGGTCCAACCTTAAAATGTCCCGGGTTTCGTTTAAGTGTCCCGGTATTCGATTTGATTGCACAAATTTTGAATAAAAATAACTACACTGAGAGAAACAACGCATTTTAATATTAAGAAAAATTTTATGAATTTACTGGGGGAAATAACGCATATTAAACATGAATATTTTTTATTTGATTATCCTTTTAAAGTGTTCGTATTTAAAAACAATACTTTCATACCACGAACACGTGGTGTTGAATCAAACTGAAAATTTGAATGCACATTTACATGTCTGGCTGTAGCTTAGTGCACGAAGATGCTTGCCACAATTTGCTAATTTCCAGAGCGTCAGGGTTCAAATCCCATTACAGGCAGCATGGAATTTAAATATTTTTTGTTTAACTCAATTATGAAAAAGCATCCGTTAAGTCCAAAGCGCTCCATTTTAATATTGGCGTATTTGAACTGAATATTTCTATACTAAATACTAAAATTTGTATACTTAAATTTATTACGAGTGAAAATGTGAGATGAAAGGGCACCTTCATATGCGATTTTTTTTTTTTAAATTTAGCACGTTTTGCACAAGCAATAGTTGATGATTAATATAAGTATGTACCTAAATACATTAAAATGACATGCACAGAGTTTTACAATTATATTAAGCAAAAGCCAGAAGTTTTGAAACAAATGACTGATATTTTAATGTTACCTTGTATTTATTTTTTTCTCTTTCGTGAAACCTATGCCATACAAAATTATTGGCTCGGAGACTCTTTCATCAGATCACAATTTCTAATCAGATCTTTTAGAAAAATTTTGAAAATGTAGCAATTGAGCCAATTAGTAAAGTGGAAGTCTGAAGTTACCAGAAAATTTCGTTGATTTTTTGCAATTATTTATTTTTTGCTGACAGTGTCTTCCACATACAAAAAAA
>NW_023489269.1:0-1087 GCF_013731165.1 Rhagoletis pomonella
ACAAAATTATTTCTATTCTTTTGAACACATTTCAAGAGTGGTTGTATAATTTTTGTTAACGTTGTGCTTAATTTGCTATAAGATGGCTTGAAAAATTGGTGAATTGTGAAGAAAACACGTTTTCTCATTGCAAATTCACAACTGTCAACTCATTGTTCTTCGCCATATTCTTTGTTTACCCGTTGCCACAAACGTCATTCTGCGGGAATGCGCAATCTTGTATTCTATCGTTCTTGACGCTTTGAGTACAAAATCATTTATGAGCCGCTCGCCGTTTGTAGCAAACGACAGCCAGCATGTTGGTGCACATGTGCGCGGATATGCTCGTCGTGTGTAGCTACTAGGTTCATTCCTTATCTTTTTGGACTAAAATCTGAAAAGTGTCAAAATGCCAGAGCGTAAGCAAAATGCGCTCACTAAAAGAGAGTAACAGGAAAAGTAAAGGAACGCAAAAAACCAAATTTTTAGTCCAAAGAATGGCAACAACAAAACTAACGTCAAATAACAACAGAAATGTATGTACAAAACACATTCACACAAGCACCAGCACAATAAACACTTGCTATATCAATTATCTTTTGCCTCCTTCCAATTTCAATTCATTTGTTTTACTTTTTAGATTATTCTCACTTTTTGCGTATTCTTTAATTTCCGTTAATTTAAATTCAGTTGAGTTTGACACTTTTCAGGATTTTGCCAGAATAAATTCTTCTGACTAAATCTGACTACTTCGGACTGATGAGAGTCGCTCTCACTGACTGTTGCTCTCTCATTTTTGCTGTCATTTCCGAGTTAAGGAACGCTTTTTGGACTAAATCTGACTACTTCGGACTTTTTCTGACTATTTCTGGGAGATAAGGAACGCGCATACTATGAAACACAAATAGGGCCCTGTCTCACGATCAATATTGATCGCGATCCAGTATCGTGATCCATATTTATGCATGATGCTCCACTCTCTGCTATGCTACACCTTCAATATTTATCGCGTCATTATTTTCAAACTTTTGAACTGTGCAAGTCGTTTTTAAATAAGAAAAATGCAAGAAAATTCAAAAAGAGCGGTTTTAGCCATATTACTGGCGTT
>NW_023489270.1:0-1087 GCF_013731165.1 Rhagoletis pomonella
TTCATAACTAATACATTCTCATTTTAAGTCTTTTCTCTTTTTGGCGGGCACTGCCTTATATAAGTTGGCCTTGCTATCATGCTCACATATGTTCATCAGAGTGTACCACCGAAGGACGAGTTAATACGAGGAGATAGCGGGAGCACAAAACTACTCTAGACCAGTGTCCGCCAAAAAGAGAAAAGTCTTAAAATGAGAATGTATTAGTTATGAAATAAAAAATGAGAATGTGTTGGTGGTAATGCACGGACAAAAATTTCTGTGTTGTATTACTTATTATAAAAACTTTGGTATGTTTTTTTGCCGTTTTTTCATTGTGCGTTTTTTTAGATCTAAACAACATAGAAACATATAATGAATGTTAACGGCCCTGAGAAAGGAAAAAGTTGGTAAAATTTTGTATGTATTGTAAAAGACTATTATTATTTTTTTATAATTTAAGCGTGGATTTCTGAGCAAAAAAGATAACGTGCTTCGAGCACTCTGAATATTAAAAGAAAATTTCGTTGATTTCAAGTAGAAATAAAATGAAAATATATATATCTAATATAAATTTATTTTAAAATTAGGTAAAACTTGACATTTAAGAACAGTTTAAAATAACGACTAAACCAAAAGATAAATAACAAAACATATTGTATGTTTTAATTGAGGACTAGTCTGGTATTAAAAAAAAAATACATAATTCACAAAGTTCTTTTGATATGAAGAAAAAGCACGACTTGGTACCATACACATACCTATTTCTAGGGGTGTATGTACGAAAAATTGTGTTATAAAATTTTTGAATGAATATTCATTCATTCTGCTCAGTGTACCTACTTTATTCAACAATAATGCGTCATCAACCTGCTTCGCCTATTGTTTGCATGCAACTAAATAAAATTTGTTGCCTTCTATTCTTTCTGTTGACGTTCGGATTGTGTACGTGTAAGAAGCCGATTGTGTACATGTGAAAGGCCGAATATAGTTCGTTTCCCAGGAAAGTGCTTGGCGGCAGGGTTGCCACTGACGAAAATAAATATTTACCATCCACTTGAAAAAAATCTACCAAATCTGGGAAATATCTACCAATAACTTTTTTATA
>NW_023489271.1:0-1087 GCF_013731165.1 Rhagoletis pomonella
TTTTTTTGCAGAGTTTTTCAAATCGAATTTCGTTTCAGTTGACGAGTCTGTTAATACTTCCGTAAATTTCCCTCCTCAGTCTTTCTTAGATTTTGGGTCTCTAACCTTTACTGAGTTAGATATCTCGAATGGTATTTCCTGTCTTAAATCTTCTATGAAAAGTGATAATGATGGTCTTTCTTCATATTTTTTAAAGCAATGCGTCTCATCCATCTGTCCCCATTATGCATAATTTTTAATCTTTCTCTCCCATTAGGCATATTTATTTATCGTTGGAAGATTGCATCCATTACCCCAGTTTTTAAGTAGGTAGGAATGATGTCTCAAATTATAGGCCTATTTCCAAATTAACAGCATACTCCAAACTTTTTGAAATAGTCGTCACAGATAAGCTTTGTTTTTGTCCTGGTTGAAATCTTATCTCTCGAACCGTTTGTTGTTTGATGAAATTGTAGGTGTCATATATAACTGCTTTATTGCAACTTCCGGTGTACCACAAGGTAGTGTCCTTGGCCCTCTGTTATTTGTTTTATTCATAAACGATATTGGGAACTGTTTTAAATATTCCGAGTTCCTGCTCTACGCGGATGACCTTAAACTCTTTAAAAGAATTACTTGTGTCTCTGATATACTTTATCTACAACATGATCTGGATAATCTTATTATTTGGAGTCGGGCAAATAAATTATCATTGAACATTAATAAATGCTACTTTATGACCTTTTCTAGATCTTCAAACATCATAAGTTCGAATTATAGTATTTTAAACCATAAACTCACCTCAGTCAATGATTTTCTAGATCTGGGTGTTGCGTTTGACTCGGGCTTCAATTTTACAAATCATGTTAATTATGTTATCCCGAAGGCGTATAGCAACTTAGCATTTCTGCGTAGATATGCTAAGGATTTTAAAGATCCTTATACCAGGAAAACTCTTTTCAATGCGCTGGTACGTTCTAAATTAGAGTATGCCTCTATAATATGGAAGCCAATATATAGCTGTTATGCTAGTAGGATTGAAAGAGTCCAGCGCAAATTTTTTCGCTTTGCCCTACAGCCGCTTAACTTTTCTGAGCCTTTACTGGCC
>NW_023489272.1:0-1087 GCF_013731165.1 Rhagoletis pomonella
ATAACCTATAGCTCCCATACAACTGATTGTTCAGATATAAAATTTTCGTTATAACTCCTCCATTTAAGTAGCTAGGAACATGAAATTTTGCACGGTTATCACTCATTATCAAAAGAATACTTTCAGTGAAAATGGCGAAGATCGGGTGGCTATAACCTATAGCCCCAATACAACTGATTGTTCAGATATGAGATTTTTTGCCATAACTTCTTCATTTAAGCAGCTAGGAACATAAAAATTCGCACCGTTTTCACTAATTATTAACAAAATGCTTACAGTGAAAATAACAAAGATCGGGTCACTATAACATATATCTCCGATACAACTGATTGTTCAGTTATGAGAATTTTCATTATAATTCCTCCATTTATGCAGCTAGGAAAATTAAATTTTGCCATACTTCCATCCATTAACAACAGAATACTTACAGTGAAAATAACCAATTATTTCATAAAAAATTACATAAATATAGCTCCCATACAACTGATTGCGATTTTTTGTTATAACTCCTCCATCTATGCAGCTGGGAACATGAAATTTCGCAATACTTCCACCCATTATCAAAAAAATACTTAAAGTGAAAATGGCGAAGATCGGATCGCTATAGCCTATTGTCTCCATACAACTTATTGTTCAGATATGAGATTCTTTGTTATAACTTCTCCATATATGCAGCTAGAAACACGAAATTTCGCACTATTTTCACTCCTTATCAGCAGAAAGTTTACAGTAAAATTAACAAAGTTCGGGTCACTATAACCTATTTATTAGCCCCCCATACAACTGATTGTTCAGATATCGGGTTTTACTGTAAAACTCCTTTATTTGGACAGATAAAACCGATAAATTTCGTAAGCTATTTTATAAATAATAATACAAAGTCTACTGAGAAAATCGTCAAAATCTGCTGTATAAGCTTTATCTCTTGTACCACTGATTGTTCCGTTACCAGTTTTTGCGATCTGCTAAATTAAAATTTTCAGACGTTCATGAAAGGTATGAAGCCTTCGGCATAGCCGAAGACAGCGCTGCTCTTACTCGTTTTGTTTCTATTCGCCCAATGTTTTTGTGCGTTTAGTTTCTTATT
>NW_023489273.1:0-1087 GCF_013731165.1 Rhagoletis pomonella
AAAACAGTAAAGTCGGAATTGTAATGCTCTCACCTCCTAGGATTGTTCTATATTGAAAAAAGTATACCCCTATTTTTTTATTTTGAATTCAAAAAATATTAAGAGGCCTTTCAAAGCGTTCAAAGTTTTCCATGTATTTTTATATGGGAAAAATAAAATTTTTCTTTTTAATATTTTCATTGAGCTCTGTACCACGATTGTTTATTAGTAAAAATTGAAAAAGCAACAAAGTCTAAGCGGTAGAAGCTTTAGCAGCTATTTTGGAGATCACCACATCTCCTCATCATGCTTCTTTTTTCTAGACTTCAGCAAGGATCGAGAACCTGCGTAATCGATGTTCAAAGTCAGAAGCGTTAGCCACTGTGCTATGTACATCCCGTAAACTCTTGTTGCTAATTCATTTTTCCTTATTCAACCAACTACTATCAAGTGCAGCTGATTTGCGGCTATTTAAACAAAAAAGCATATAAGCAAATGGATGTTTAGAATTGACAACAGAAACCACGCTGTCGAGTTTAAATAGCTGCAAATCAGCTGCACTTGATAGTAGTTGGTTGAATGAGGAAAATGAATTAGCAACAAGAGTTTACGAGATGTGCATCAGCTCAGTGGTTAACGCTTCTGACTTTGAACATCGATTACGCAGGTTCGATCCCTGCTGAAGTCTAGAAAACAGAAGTCTGATGAGGAGATGTGGTGATCTCCGAAATAGCTGCTATAACTTCTGCTACTTAGACTTTGTTGCTTTTTCAATTTTTCCTAATAAACAATCGTGGTACAAAGCTCAATAAAAATATTAAAAATAAAATGTTAATAAGTCACAATACATTGAGAAATAAAACTTTTCGTTGAAACGGTACAGAATTCCTGAAAATCAATATTTTTTGATCGGAAAACTCTGGTTCTCTTTAGGAAACTTTCATTAATAATACCAAATTTTTTATTTAACAATTTTTTAATACTAACGTTTTTTATTGGTCGCCCCATTGTATTTTTCGGGGTTTTTGTGGGTTTTTGGCGGACCTATAAATTATAGTTGCGATGAAAAAATGGTAAAATAAACAATTGGGTATTATTACTGGGAATC
>NW_023489274.1:0-1087 GCF_013731165.1 Rhagoletis pomonella
TGAGTTCGAAATATTAGAACTCGCCGTGGCACCTCCAAGAAGGTTTCACGTTCACGCGTCGTATACCTGGAAACCTTTTAAGGTAAACTTAGAGGGAGAAGAGAGGAGATTTTATAATTTCGTAGTTTTAAACGACCTAAATATCTTAACTCGCTTAGAAAATAACGAGCTATAACGAAATGGGCACAGAAATAAAATCTAACATCATTAAATTATTTTTCCTATTTGTATAAAAGCGCGGGGTGAAACCCGCGGGTATAAGCTAGTATATATATATACAAGAATTGCTCGTTTAATATAATAAGATATATTTGAATTGCAGATTACCTTTAATACAATTGCTGAGCTTAGTGGCTGGATGACGTCCTATTCTTCGGATACTCGCAAAAAAAAGTGAGAACCGCTTTTGGTTTTATTTACGGTTGCCGGTCGAACTGTTTACTTAACGAAAGTTATAATTGCATATTTCTTAACGTAGTAGTTAACAGCTCGACGGCAACCATAATATCGTAAGAATGTTAACTATTAGGGTGGGTCGAAAGATTCCAGCAAATTTAGGCCGGTGGCCTAAACACACGTTAATAAATATTTTTTTTTTGTGTAATATGTATTTATGTATTTCTTGAATCTTTCTTTCGAAACTAACAATATGTTTTCAACTCTTACAAACTACCATTAAATTTAAAATTCCTGCGGAAATGCTTAGACATTTTTTATTTTTTTTACATATATATTTATTGCCAGTTGCTGCGGCTGTCGGAATGGACAAGATTCCTAGCAGCAGGATCGCTGAATATCGTGCTGGGCAGGTGGTCTGAAAGGACGAATTCCAGAGCCGCACTGCGTGTGCTTTTCTATATTTAAGTAATTATAATCCAGTAGGCTGTGTTCGGATGGAAAGGACAAGTTTCCGAGCCGCGCTGACACTGATGTTGGGTAGTCGACTAGGTTCCAGAGCCGAAGTTGATATATTGCGGATCAGTGTTGCCGTTTTAGCCCTTTGGTGGCTAAATTTGGCTACCAAATTCTTTTTTTGGCCACAAAAATTTGAAATTGCCCCTAGCCCTTTTTTTAGCCCTTTTCAAAA
>NW_023489275.1:0-1087 GCF_013731165.1 Rhagoletis pomonella
TTTCTTTTATAAAAGTCTAGCAAATTAGAGATATAACAAGCACCAAACAAATATACACATATCAAACTTTGTACAAAAATTCAACAAAGCTCAACACTTTTCTCCAAAAATTTCAAACTTTTTATTCAGAATTTTTAGAAAAAATTTAGTTATGCAGTTTTCTAGCCCATTATATTAAAAAAAAGATTACGTTCATGCGTTATTTGGAAGAAAATGCGCCACATCCTCAGCGAATCAAAAATTCTCAAAAAATCAACGGTAATTATTAGCGACTTCAAACTTGCTTTCTATTCTACTAAAGTCGGTTGGGCTACAAAACTGTATACCCAATTTTTTTTTAAGAAATAGAATTGAAATTTCGTTAAAAATTTCTGAAATTTTCCCAAGTTATTTATGTATGGAAACAAAAAAAATGGATTCTTGTGGTTTTTGCTGTTGAATGAACTATTTTTTTATAAAAAAATAAAAAAAAATTGGTTTTGAAAATATAAATAAATAAAATCGTCATAAAGCCGATTTACACTTATTTTTGACGCTCACTGTATGTAGCAGTTTTTGTGCGTGTGCTAAATGGCCTGACTAGCAGTCAGTTTCAGTTTCAAGATATTAACTTGTTTTAATGTCTGGCAATATTTGTTGCGTAGTTGATTTTAATTAATATGTCTTGCGATTTTCTTATTAATTAGCAGTTGCATACATACATACATGCACAGTTAGTTAGAAAAGAGTAACCATGCTGGCGAAGTAGAGGAAAATATGAATTTGTTTCATAAAATATTTAATTTAAAAGAGAAACGTTTTAAACATAATTAAGTATGATGATGACATTGAATTATACTTGCATGTAGAGACAGATTTTCTCTGAACAGACGCAATTCTTGATGGGATCTTCTCAAAGACTTTTTATTGTAATTTATTTATGCCATAGTTTATTTTCGCCTGTTAACGACTTGTTAAAAAAATTCAGAACAGGCTTGGATCAGCCCAAAATAAACGCAAATTGAGCACTGATTCTGTGTAAGGTGATGAATGGTCGACGCGGATGGCGTTTTTGAGACGAAAGTTTAGAAAGTGTTGATGGCTGGTT
>NW_023489276.1:0-1087 GCF_013731165.1 Rhagoletis pomonella
AAATAAACCTTTATTATACATCTACAGGACAGGCCATTTAATTTGACATCTCTTTTTGAAAATCGAACGAATGGTGCAGATATATATGATGACATTAAAAAGAACTGGAAAATGATTTGGTGTATTTGCAATAAACGCATTTTTGGCAAAGTGCAAAAAGGAGTTTTTTTTTTTTTTGCAATAAATAAAAAAAACATACTTTTGATTGAAAAAAAATAATAATTTTAGTTATTTTTTAGATTTACTCTTTTAAACTTTAGTATTATTTTTATTGCAACGAAATAAATTTGCATATAAAATATAGCAAGTCTAAACTACAGAACTCAAGTCTTTTAACAGTTATCTTAAGTAATTTTAAATAGAAAAATTAAATACTTAACTAAATATCTCATAAGTAAAATTTTTGAAAATTTTTCCGTGTAAAGCCTAAAACTGATGTGACTTTGACTAAAATATTTGGTTTGAAATCCGTCAAAAATTGAGAGCAGGGCCTAGATAATGGATAAATTACCTTTCCGTCAATACCAAATGCGTATGTACGTCTATTTTTGGGAATGCAACATGAACACTATGGAGCGACAAAGTGTGGAGTTAAGCCCAAAATACAACAACGCAGTGGCAGTTAGACAATTAAGAAGAATTAACATATGACAGCGAATTATTTTATGTAATTTAAAAATCTACTGCAAAGTCCGCTTGGAAGCGTTGTCCGAAGGACCGAAGGATACGTCAAGCTGGCCTCGCATGATTTGAGTTTCCGTAAACTTGTTTTTTTAATAAGTTATTTTATGAGACGCTTGAGAAGTGCATATGTAAATTTTTTGATATGAAATTTTTGAATATGCAGCTGTGCATATATGTATGTATATGTGCTGGCCTTTTTATGCGGGTTTATCGAGGATGTAGTTTGCATTTAGGCGCTAGATGTTAGAAGCCGCCTAAGCAAGTGACTTCTCTTGAACAATCTGCTATGCAACATTTCATTCCGGCAAAATAGCAAAGTTTTAATCTCCGACGCATATCAGGCGAAGGCCATTGTGCATATTGTAAGCGGTCAAGTGAAAATTACAATCAAAATCTGCTCTTA
>NW_023489277.1:0-1087 GCF_013731165.1 Rhagoletis pomonella
GTGTGAACAAAATTAATATACCCTTGTGCACAAGTGCGCTCGGGTATAAAAATAAAATATGAGAAATGATAAAAACCTATCAACTTAGTACCAACTTTGGATACAATAAACAACTGTATTCATCTGATAGTCTCATAGTTTATTTCAGTTAAGATTTCTACTGGGTGTGGGGCGCACACATGTGCTTCTTTAAGAAGTTTTACTTCTATCACGTGTACGGTGTTGCACTCGTGCTATTAAACTAATGCTTTTTTCTCAAGTAGTTTTGCTCAGAAGCAATTTATACATATGTATGTAAGTAGTAGCGGCACATTGGGTGAACAAAAGGCATTTTTACATACATATTTATGTACAACTGTAAGTAATATTGTACGCGTCTTCGCAGGTTGGTTAAGTGCGGATGATAAACCCATGTAGCATAGTTAAATACTGTGTACATACCTGCAATTAAAATGGGGAAAAATGTTACAATTTCGGCATGTGACTGAAAAAAACTCTAAAATACACATAAATTGTGGTTTCCTAGACCTGTACGAAGTGATTAGCACAGCTGCATCCTTCAACTTGTCAACTCGCGGGAAATTCCCCGATTTGCAGGGAATTTCGGTTTAAGTGGCAATCGGGGAATGGGCTATTTTATCGGGGAACTAGGTATGTTATTTTTATATCTTAAAGTAACCAAATTAGACGGATATGTTAATTTTTAACCATTTGACCCTTTTTGGAGCGACATTTTTTAAATTTGAATCGCAATGTCTCCACAACAAGAGTTTTCCCAGATATAGGCTATATACCAGATGAAAGCTAAGGTTTTGGGCTAGAGTTGTGGAAACCTAGAATAAAATCGACTGACCAGTTTTTGAGAAAATGCCCGAATGGTATATTTTCAGCAGCCCGATTTTTGGTTTTCAGGCGGTAACGTTATGAGATATTTATATTTTATAAACACAAAAGATAGCGTTAGATAGCTTGTTTGAATACCCTTCTACTGATATCCACACCAATGACATGGACTGAGTAGTGCGGCCTCAGTGGTAGTTTAAAAAATTGCCTTTTTTTCGAATTTCAGGCAGCAGCCACGCCTACA
>NW_023489278.1:0-1087 GCF_013731165.1 Rhagoletis pomonella
TGACACACGTTGGACGGTTTACAAAAATTTTTAATTACTGATTATAAAAAATTTACGAAAAAGATACATTCTTTTAAATTTTAGCTGCCTGTCAATCCATAAGGGCTCGAATGTTTACCACGCACCAACGAAACAAGCATGCGTTTTTTCGTACCAGGAGAAAGCATCGAAAGCCTATACCTTATGAATGCATAAGAGCCCTGCAGTAAAATTTAGAGACAGTCTGACAAAGCACTAGTTCCGAGCTACATATCTCAGAACTATCTATGAACTAGTGCAAAAGGAACGCAGAGCGGGACAGTTGAAACTTGCGGTACGAGTAGTTCTAGGTTATTGAGATTTTCTGCAGGGTATGTTTGAACACTCCCTGATGAAAATCTGACGAGCTCAGAACTAGCGTAGAACTAGTCCCTTTGCCGACATTACTAGTTCTAGCTCAATACACAAGCAATGCTTTCAACTGTCCAGTTTTACACGGCGATGTCATTGGCGGTGGCAATTGTCGCCCAGAGCAACAATTTGAATTCTTTAAATTTGAAAACTCACAACTGCCTCCACCGCGATTTAAACTCGCGACTAACGATAGTTGAGTCGGAGGTCTTCTCGCTGAGCTACTTTCGTATTGTACGAGTAGTGAGCATTTGCACTTTTATAGCGCAAGTTTTAACTGTCCCGCTCTGCATTGCTTTTGCACTAGTTCAGAGATAGTTCTGAGATATGTAGCTCGGAACTAGTGCTTTGTCAGACTGTCTCTAAATTTTACTGCAGGGCTCTTATGCATTCATAAGGTATAGGCTTTCGATGCTTTCTCCTGGTACGAAAAAACGCATGCTTGTTTCGTTGGTGCGTGGTAAACATTGATCCCTTATGGATTGACAGGCAGCTAAAATTTAAAAGAAGTCATCTTTTTCGTAAATTTATTATAATCAGTAATTAAAAATTTTTGTAAACCGTCCAACGTGTGTCAAGTAATTGTTTAGGCATTTGGACGATCAATAGCTATCACACCATGTTGTCATATGTCAATTCTGTCGACAATGGTGCATGGTGTCAAGTTAGCACTACAAACTAAATTTTGTTCGAAAAA
>NW_023489279.1:0-1087 GCF_013731165.1 Rhagoletis pomonella
CACGCCTTTTTTTATTAGATTAACAATTCAAGTCATCGCAAATTCTTAAACGTAAACGTAAACTTGAAATGACAGGGTCCGAGGATACAAGCAGCCGATATTTTTTTAATATCCTTAATCCTTGACTCTTGGGCTTCTTCGGAAAGTTGCCCAATTGGCAGGGGTGCCCATTCAATAATGAGAGGCCCATGGATGAGCACTCTAATATAGTAGTACTTTCTGACATCATTTACATTCTAAAAACATCCAATCTTTAAAACATCAAAATCTAGACAGAAATAATTTTTTACATAATTTAAATCTCTTAAACAAAAAAAAATGAAGAATCTCGTATAAAAACTGATGTCCAAACTATAGTGGCGGCTTGTGGCAGTTGGTCTTAACCAAGATGGATGGGAAAAACTTCAATGTATATGAAAAAGAAAATTAGACCGCCCATCTCGACCACTCTCGTAACTATTTTCCTTATCCATCATAATGAGTAAACAAAAAAAATCAATCCGTGAATATCTATGTCTTACGTCAGTTTTTAGATGGCGTAACAATGAAAAAAACATGTTTTACGTACTCTAGATTACAATGTCCATGAGCGGATGCTTGAAACTGTTATTTTTTTTAAGATAATACCACGATTTTAACAATTCTAATTTACGAAAAGTTTAGAGCGAATTGCTAGCAACAGTCACTTCGATCTCCTGTAACACTAAATGTCTTAAGAGAATCGACTTGTTGTCTCATAACGATACGCAGTATAGCCCTCCTAACAATATAAGATGGTTATGCATACGAATGCACCAATTTTTTTTTTTTACTTTCGGCCAGGTTTTTCCAAAAATTGGCCACTGTGCGATGTGAAAAATAAAAAGGCGATTTGAAAACAAATTGGAGTCAATACACTTTTGAATTGCTGAGCGTGTTGAAAGATGGTTTATGCCTCCGTTTTGAATTGCAGTGAACTGGGTCAAAGCGCATTATGTGTCGGTATAAACAAGGTATATATTTATATGTAAACGTACTTTTATGCTTTGCCGTTCGCATATGTTTACACATCAAAATTCATGAGTACCTAGTACTCACGCCTTTTTTT
>NW_023489280.1:0-1086 GCF_013731165.1 Rhagoletis pomonella
AAAGGGCTACATGTCCAAAATTATTGCTACGTGTTCCTAATTAATCAATCTTTGTATATTTATTGATTCCTGCAAAATTGGGCCATGTAATATTAAAATTAACACATTTTTCTGCATTGTTTACAAATTTTTATATGCGTTTTGGCATTTCTCTCTCGCAATTGCACCAAGATGACGTCACGCAAAAATTACGCTCAAAAATCCTCTCTCATTGGCGCAATCTTGTATTCTATCATTCTTGGTAGACCTCATCTGAATTTAATAAAATTGTGTGACTGCTGTATCTATATTTGAGTTAATATTAAGCAGAATTGGTATTGCCCCACCCGTGACAAAAAAAGCTAAAAGTTGTTATATTTAATTACAGAAGTTAAGGTTGTGTTTCGTGTTTGTTACATAAATTTAGAAATTCATTGCAAATATTTACCACAATTGCATTGTCGTTTCCACGTAGTTAGATAAGAATAATTCAACAGAGAAGCATGTCCCACCCGTGACAGCTATGCGTGGGACTGTTGTCAGAGGTAGGTTTACAGGGCTGATAAGCTTTATTTGTTTGTTGAGGTGGACGCAGGGGAGGAGGGGGAGATGCGCGGACTCTTCCAATTATGTACATATATACCATTGTGGTCAGCTGATTAAGTTAAGTTACATTTTGACCAGTTTTGGTTTTTTATTTTGTTCATCTAATGTTCATAGTTTTTTTTTTTATAAAAGTCTAGCATATTACCTAACCAGAACCACATAAATTTACATTTAAAACTTCTTACAAAAATTATAAAAATTCAACAAACTTTAACAATTACACCAAAAAATTTTAAACTTTTTGTTCAAAATTTTTAGGTATGCAGTTTTGTAGTCCATGAAATTCAAGTAGGTAAAAGTGAAAATTTCAAGACGCAGGAAATCGCGTTCATTTTTAATAATTTTTTTGGCTGACGGTGATAAGCATTTTCTTCTATATAAAAGGCACCATCATAAGATGAAACGTGAGTGAACTTAACCCGTACTTGGCTTCTTACGTTTTTTAATAACTAATCTAAAAGCTTCTTTTCATATAAAAATTCGTACGTGTCCTACCCGTGA
>NW_023489281.1:0-1086 GCF_013731165.1 Rhagoletis pomonella
GCGGTTTCTCTATCTCTGGTTAACACTAATCCCCCGTTAAACATTGTAACCGACGTTATGGACTCTCTGTTATATGCATGGAGTCCAGTGGTGGATTTATCGTACAGGCAACATAGGCTGAAGCCTAGGGCGGCAGAATTAAGGGGCGGCAAAATTTAAGACAGCTAAATTAAAAGAAAAAAATTTATTTGGATTCAGCTGCACTTGAAATTGTGTTTATGTCTGTAAAATATTATTAATGATTCATCTCATTCAATACAATTCAAAATTAGAATTACGCTGCGAATTTTTCCTTAGTATAGCAGTCGTTGAAATTTCCATTTAACTTTCATTCACGCGGCTTAGAAACCTGACGGCGCGCCTGCGCGTGACGCAAAGAAACAGCCGACACGCTGCCCCGAGAACGAGAATCATCTAAAAGGTTACCACACTTGACAACACTGCCGAAAAACGAGCGTGCATTTTCGAGAAAATTCTTGATTCCAAGCCCACCAGTTTTTCATAAGTGTATCATAAGAAGACCCACATGAAAATGCAATTACAAGGAACGAAGCTACAGGAATACGTATTCAACTAGAACTTTTGGAGACTGCATTTATGCAAGGTTTATGGAGCTTCTTATTGACATCATTCAATGCAGTCAGCAAGAAATTGCAAAATGTGAATACGACTATTTCTGAAGTGATCTCTTTGTTCAACGGACTCATTAAAGTTGTGTCTGACACTCGCGAAGAATTCGATCAATATGAAGAGAAAGCTCTCTCTATTTCTACAATTCAGGAATACAAAACACTCAGGCAGCGTCGAAGGAATCAGAATCTACAACCTGGTGAAAATAGGGACAATAGTATCCAATTGAGTGGCCGAGACAACTTTCGTGTCAACACATTCAACGTTATCTTGGACCGTACTTTGACAGAATTGACACGGAGACGTGAGGCGTATCAAAAAATCTATTCGAAATTTTCTCTCATCACTGATATGAAACATCTGAGCAACGAAGAATTACGTGAAAAATCCATCATATTGAGCCAATACTACACCCAAGATCTTGAGGAAAATTTGGGAAATGAAATGGTCTTTTTC
>NW_023489282.1:0-265 GCF_013731165.1 Rhagoletis pomonella
ATCTATATATATAAAATTCAAATTATGTATGTACCTATAGACACACTTGGCTCCTAAACGAATAAGCCGATCGTAACCAAATTTTACACACGCACTGGATATCTTCCAGGGATGGTCACAGGGTAAAAAATATTTTGATATATAAAGGGGGCGTGGCACCTCCCATACAAATGGAATTTTTCATTGTCCTTATCTCTGGAAGTATTTATGTTAGACCACTGAAATTTGGTGAGGGGTTATATGAGATCGATCCCTACCACCTCCA
>NW_023489282.1:275-1086 GCF_013731165.1 Rhagoletis pomonella
ATCCCTACCACCTCCAAAAAAACTGGGGATAACGAAAAAGGGGGCGTTGCACCTCCCGTACGAATGAAATATTTCATAGTTTATATCTCTGAAAGCATTTAGGTTACCCCACTGAAATTTGGTGAGGGAGACCACTGAAATTTAGGCGTTATACGAGATTAAATATGAAATCATCAAAATTAACAATATAGCAAACAACACATATAATTTGAAGCGCAAGCTTAACACGCGGGAAAAAATTGACAGTGTAGACAACAAGTTATAAAATCGTCATTTAATCGGCCATCACTGTAAATATGTAAACAGAAAACAGCTGATGCATTTCATTGTAATCTTTATATTCGCAAAAAGCTTTTAGAAGTGCAATAAGCAATTAATTAAGTTCACTTTAAAAAGTCTAAAAAGTGGTAAGAGTGATTATATATGTGAAAAAATTATGATTCTAAAAAGAGTTAAAGTGTGATTTATACAAAAAAGTGTGGTGATACAACTTTCCAAATGATCTATTGAATGATTGTCCTTGAGCTTTATTAATGGACATTGCGAAAGCCAATCTTATAGGAAACTAGCTGTTGCAGGAGTCAATCTCACCAACTCATGTTTTACCCATGGCCAATTATACGTAGCTTGCTCCAGAGTTGGCACACCGAAAAACCTTTTTATTTATACTCCAAATAATATGACAAAAAATGTCGTATATCCGATCGTTTTAAATAATACGTAAATTCACTTAAAAAAACTTTAATTTGTTTTATTTACATTGGATATTTTTAATAGAAATGTGGGGTGAAACCCACGGGTATAAGCTAGT
>NW_023489283.1:0-1086 GCF_013731165.1 Rhagoletis pomonella
CCGGTGTAGAATTTTGTGTTGCATCAACAACCCACAATTTGTTTGTCTCACATTCTCCATCAATCTTCGCCCAAACAACTGCTTTCTGACTTCGGTGGAATCTGTTCGCTTTCCTCTAGGATAACTCGCTTGCTGCTGTACGGACCATCATACCCAAACCGAAGGGGCACTTCCATGTTGTTATACGTCATAATCCTGTTCTTCATGTTGATTTTCATACCTTGATCAAGCAAGAAGTCTAATCCAATGATGACTTTATCCATAATCGCCGCGACTATGAACTTGTGTAACACCGTCACATTCCCTATTGCGACTTTGCATGTTACCTCTCCTACGACTTGGGTGTCCTCACCAGTTGCTGTCCTCAACCTTGCTCCAGGTAATGGCCTTACCTCTTTAGTGACCAAATCAGATCGAATGATGGAATGTGATGCGCCCGTATCCACAGTTAGTACTCGCTCATGTCCGTCCACATATCCACCAACAGTAACGTTGCTCGCTTTTCTGCCAATTCGCGAGACGGAGATTATGGGGCATTCAATTGCGGGAGCCAGCACGCGCCCCTTGCTGCTGGCTCGTTTTAGTTTAACGACTGATTGGAGTTGGATTCATCTCCTTCAGCCCTGCGTTTGCGTCCTGCTGAATCGTTGAGCGTACTGGAACTTGCGCTGCAATCGCGGGTGAAGTGGCCTGGCTTTCCACATTGAAAACATTTGCCAGAGCCATGCTTTTTCTCGCCCAGCAGTTGGATAATCTTCTTCAGCATTTCATTTGTCTCGTCCGGTGTTTACACTTCCACGCGATGTGCTTTGTAGGCTGGTCTACTTAGGAGCGCCGCCGTTTCACGCGTCTGAGCATACGAGACCGTTTCAGCAAATGTTGGCTTTGGATTCGCATACGTCTCTCGCTTGGTATACATGTCCCGCATTCCGTTGATGAACCTCTGGATTTTTACTATTTCGAGGTGCTCACCAGATGCATCTCCAATTGCCAAATGAGCCAACCTTTCAATCTCGGAGGCGAATTCCTGTAGAGTCACGTTGGATTTCTGGCAGCGATTCTCCAGCTCCATCTGGTAAATCTGTC
>NW_023489284.1:0-1086 GCF_013731165.1 Rhagoletis pomonella
TCCTCCAAACCATAGCTCTAAAGTCAATTTCGAGCCTGCGCATTTTTAAAGAAAATGTCTTATATATAAAAATGAATTGCTGTCCGTTAGCCTCGCTAAGACTCGAAAACGGCTTGGCCGATTTGAATGTTTTTATTTTTTTAGGTTTGTTTTTATAATATCCGGATGGTTAAAACCAGAAAAAAATAGAGTTGCCACCTGTTTAAAAATTTCGGTATAAGGTTTGAGAAGGACTACCGAAAATATTTTTGAGTCGAGTTGCCACCAATTTTGAAAATTTAATTCAATTAAGTTATTAGGATAAAGTTTGTATTATAATATAGGTGTTCAACGAAAAGTATTTGAACAATTACACTGGTCTACAAGGGTTTTGCGAATAAGACGGGACCTGGTGTTTCCGAACGGATTTTTCGTGCTGAACACGAATCTGGGGTCCAAAACTTCCCATCACGTCACGTTTTCGAGAAAAAAGGGGTTGAAACCCCTAAAAACAGCGTTTTTGGACATTTTCGAAAAATTGTAGAGCTGAACCCTGACGTGCTACAAACTTGTATATGTCAGAAATTAAAGGCTAAATCGTGCCCTTTCGAATGAGCCCTATGCCGAATTAATCGCATGCACCCTTAGATCAGGGGGTGTATTTGTGTCTAGGAGTCCAGGGAAAATTGATCGCAGAAAGAATTTCATCTTAAACGACCATATAAATTTCTTAAATTTTTAAAATCTAACTGCAGATTCGTAATCAGCGACTTTTAATATAGTTAAAACCTTGGCATTATTAATTTTCTATGATCGTTTAAGATTAAATTCTTTCTGTGATCAATTTTTCCTGCACCCCTAAACACAAATACACCCCCTGCTTTAAGGGTGCACGCGATCAATTCGGCATAGGGCTCATTCGAAAGGGGTTTAGCCTTTAATTTCTGATATATGCAAAATTTGTACCACGTCAGGGTTCAGCTCTATAATTTTTCGAAAATGGCCAAAAACGCTGTTTTTAGGGGTTTCAACCCCTGATGATGGGACATTTTTGACCCCGGATTCGTGTTCAGCACGAAAAATCCGTTCAGAAACACCAGGTCCCGT
>NW_023489285.1:0-1086 GCF_013731165.1 Rhagoletis pomonella
TGAAATTTTGCAGTACTTGCACCAATTATAAACAGAATACTTAGAGTAAAAATTACAAAGATCGGGTCACTATAACCTATAGCTCCCATACAACTGATTGTTCAGATATAATATTTTTCGCTATAACTCCTCCATTTACATAGCTAGGAACATGAAATTCCGCACTGTTTTCAATAATTATCAACAGAAAATTTACAGTGAAAATTAAAAAGCTGGGGTAACTATGTATAACCTATAGCTCCCATACAACTGATTGTTCAGATATGAGATTTTTCGATATAACTCCTCCATTTGTGTAGCTAGGACCATGAAATTTCGCGCTGTTTTTACTCATTATCAACAGAAGACTTACAGTGAAAATAACAAAGATCGGGTCACTATAACCTGCAGCCCCCATACAACTGATTGTCTTTTATCATAACTCCTCCATTTATGCAGATAGGAACATGAAATTTCGCACCATTTTCACTCATTATTAACAGAATACTTACAGTGAAAATAACAAGGATCGGGTGACTATAACATATATGTATCTTCCATACATCTGATTGTTCAGATATGGAGTTTTACTGTAAAACTCCTTTATTTGGACAGCTAAAACCGATAAATTTTGTAGGCTATTTTATAAATAATAACACAAATTCTACTGAGAAAATCGTCAAAATCTATTCTGTATAAGCTTTATCTTTTATACCATTGATTGTTCAGATACCAGTTTTTGCGATATATCTCCTTTATGTAGGAAACTAAACCCAATAAATTGTGTTACCGGTTTACATACCGATCACATAGCAGTGAAAATCACTGAGATTGGTGCTATATAAGGTATATCTTCCATACCTCTGATTGTTAAGATGCGATTTTTTATATATGTAAGTATGTAACTCCTCTATCGATGTATGCAGATGTATTCAAAAGCAGTAATCTGTCAAAGTAAAATTTGCAGATGTTCATGAAAGGTATGAAGCCTTCGGCATAGCCGAAGACAGCGCTGCTCTTACTTGTTTTCGTGTAACTTACTCAATTAGGTGATACCGTACCAAATTTAGTTTACTCAGTGCAAATTTTGCACTTGTTTATGTGGAG
>NW_023489286.1:0-1086 GCF_013731165.1 Rhagoletis pomonella
CGCCCACTTCCCATATAAGGGTATTTTCGAAAAATGCAAAAACTACGATGTTTCAGTAAATATTGGATCCAAATTGTTGAAAATTAGTATTTGAAGTCGAATTTCGGTAGAAAATAGTATTATTATGAAATTTTTGGAAAATGGGCGTGACCTCGCTTATGATGAAATGCTGTATCTCAGTAGCCGCTTCAACAATCCTTCCTAAACTCGGTACGAGCCTTGCCTAGGGCCTAGGTAAGAAATCTGTTGAAAACCTTTGAAATCGGGCAATAACCATAACCTCCCATATAACGGCAATTTACAGAAACGCGAAAACTGCGATAAACCAGTAACTACTGAAGCTAATTTAATCAAAATCGATAATTACAATAACCACTTAGCACAAAATTAGATTATTATACATTTTTGGATAATGGGTGTGGCGTCGTCCCCTTATGACCACAAATGTGTATCTCCGTAACCGATTCATCAATTTCTACCAAACTCGGTGTACTAAATAACCTTAGTACATGGAAGAAATTCATTGAAAATTTACTCAAATCGGACTAAAATTACACCCACTTCCCGTAACGGTAAATTTCAGACATCTGAAAACTCCGACGTTTCAATAACTGAGGACGACAATTTACTCCAAGTTAATAGTTACAACAATCTCTTAACAATAAATAAGACTGCTATAGGCTTTTAGGAATTGGGCGTGGCATCGCCCACTTTACGACTACAAGGTTTATCCCGGCTAAAAGCAAATTTCTAAGGCAATTTAAAATAAAAGGAACTAACTCTAGCCCCAAAAGCACCAAAATAGCAACACTGTCCCTAACGATGTTTATTAGCCTGTAGTGCCGAGAGGTAGATACTCCATGGAGTAATGCCTTGAAGAAGTTTTGTGCTACTCTATGTAATGCAGAGCTGGGGTATATGGTCCCGCCCTAGGGCACATTCTTCATATGCTTTTTGGTTAATTTAGGGTACTCCTTGACCCTTAGGGGTAGTCTTTATATGAACTAGTTCATCTCCGATTTTTTATTTTAGGTTTTCCACTTAATTACATATCATTACCTTAATACACAAAGGCCCTAACCAACA
>NW_023489287.1:0-1086 GCF_013731165.1 Rhagoletis pomonella
TATTTTTCAATAACGTGGTGGATGTGATCTTTCTCAGTACTACTGAATTTGACTTTGATTTGCTTCGCTTGACATTCCTCAGATTTAACAGTAACGTTTTCAGTAATATTGTGATTTGGCCATTCACTTGCTGGTAAGCTCAGCCAAGATGGTCCGCGCCACCATAACTGATATCGCGCTAGTTTCAGTGAACTTAGTCCTCGACCGGATTATCCTCTGATGCAACGTATCGCCACTGACCTTGCTCCGAAACTTCAAAAATTTTATGGAAACGATTAGATACGGAAATTTTCCAACGATTGGGATCTCCACGAATCCATCCCAAAACAATCATTGAATCCGTCCAAAAATGTATGCGTGAATTATCGATAGGAAGGCGCAGGTGTCTCTGCAAAAACTGAACAAGCCTTGCTGCAAGAAGCGCTCCACATAACTCCGCTCGTGGGATAGTAATTTTCGGTTTAATGGGGGCAACCTTGCACTTCGCCAGTAGTAGACTGGTGCACCATTTTCCGCCATCATCGCGCGCTCGTAGATAGGCTGTTGCTGAATATGCAAGTGTAGACGCGTCGCAGAACACGTGCAGCTCCTTAGCCGGATTAGTGGCACCAGTATCCAACCAGCGTGGAAGACGTATTTGGGAGATATTAGGTAGCTCCTCTATAAACCGCTTCCAAGGAGTTTGTATATCGTCTGGCACTGGTGTATCCCAGCCAAGTTTCAATGACCATAATTGTTGCATGATGATTTTCGCTGTAACTATTACCGGATTAAACCAGCCGAGCGGATCGAATAAACGCGCTGTAGTTGACAAAATGCTCCGTTTTGTGGCGGCACCCTTGGAATTTTAAAATATAGATTGAATTCGAAATTGTCAGTCGCTGGGTTTCATGATAGGCCCAAAGTTTTATGGTTTCCTTTGCGTTGAGGTGCAACACACCATGTGTTGCCTTGTGTTCTGTTGGAATGTTTTCGAGCAGCTTCGGATTGTTGGCCGCCCATTTGCGAAGTTCAAATGTACCGCTATGTAGCATGGCTATTATTTTGCGTTGCAGTTCCTGCGCCCTTTCAAGAGATTCTCCCCCC
>NW_023489288.1:0-339 GCF_013731165.1 Rhagoletis pomonella
CCATATTGAACAAATACACCCAAGGTTACCCAGGTCCACGTTTTGGTCTATATCTCAAGACCCTAGTCACCCAGCTATATGAAAAGTGCTCAATCTTAAAGCATTCTTCTTTGCTACAAACCTCACGGAGCCCGAGCCCTTTCCAACGAACGCAAAACCGTGGGAATCGGTTCGTGCGTTCTGGAGTTATAAGATATATAGATGGCAGTCCGACATTTGGTGACATAAAATAGCTTTCGTATTCTTCTCGTATGAGTTTTGCTTGTGGTGGTATATATCGCGGCAAAGATTCCGTTATCGGACTTCAAGAAAAATTATAATTTCACTACAAATTAAATT
>NW_023489288.1:439-1086 GCF_013731165.1 Rhagoletis pomonella
CACGACTCAGCGACAGCACCGCTACAGTGGAGCGCTAGGGCTCCCCCAGCGCGTAGCACAACACCGCATTACACAATTTTATTTTTCACAAAAACGGTATTCCACGTTTTGGTCTATATCTCGAGACCCTGGTCACCCAGCTCTATCTTAAAGCATTCAAGAACAGCTTTCATTTGATACCCATATTGAACAAATACACCCAAGGTTACCCAGGTCCACGTTTTGGTCTATATTTCGAGACCCTAGTCACCCAGCTATATGAAAAGTGGTCAATCTTAAAGCATTCATGAACAGCTTTCATTTGATATCCATATTGAACAAATACACCCAAGGTTACCCAGGTCCACGTTTTGGTCTATATCTCAAGACCCTAGTCACCCAGCTATATGAAAAGTGCTCAATCTTAAAGCATTCTTCTTTGCTACAAACCTCACGGAGCCCGAGCCCTTTCCAACGAACGCAAAACCGTGGGAATCGGTTCGTGCGTTCTGGAGTTATAAGATATATAGATGGCAGTCCGACATTTGGTGACATAAAATAGCTTTCGTATTCTTCTCGTATGAGTTTTGCTTGTGGTGGTATATATCGCGGCAAAGATTCCGTTATCGGACTTCAAGAAAAATTATAATTTCACTACAAATTAAATT
>NW_023489289.1:0-1086 GCF_013731165.1 Rhagoletis pomonella
GCACATTCTTAGTTAGATTTGACAGTTCATTGTTTTTTATTCTTTTCTGCCTTTCTTCCTTTCTTAAGGCTCTGTTATGCATACTTGGCATTGCATGCACTGCTATACCATTTTTACGTAGAAATCAAAAACCAACAGACTTTTACGTATGTAATGCTGAGCGTTGGGTAACAGCTTACACGCGAAGCTCATTTAACAGATTCCTTATGTGACAACTCTCAAGCAATAGTTGCGTTTTTTTACTCATTTCCAGTAAAATCCAGTAAAAGTTTTTACGAATTTTCATGTTTTGGCGTTTTCGTACGCAAAAACTTGCAAAGTAGGGGAAATTGAGAGAGCGAAAAATGACAGCTGAAGTTGCAAGTTTTTACTGGATTTTACTGGATAAATTTTTACTTGTAAGAATTTGCCAGTACGAAAAACAGCTGATCGCATGTTGCTGGATGAAATTTAAACTAATAAGGAAACTGTTTGTGGATTTTTATTGTGGAAATTTTCAAAACAAACATATTTAAATATAAAATATATCGTTTTATTGGGAATATGCTGCGAATAAACAACCAATTTATCAGCTGTTCATGAAACTTGCAAATTATTACTGGAAAAGCGTTCGCGTACTTTTTTGCAAATTTTTTCTATGAGAGCGAATTCTTAGAAATAAAGTTACTGGAGAGTTACTGGCAAGTTACTGGATAATTTGTAAAAAAAACACAACTAATGCCAAGTATGCATAACAGAGTCTTTAGGTCGGTGTTATGCAGACAAACTTTTGTTTGCCAAATTAAATGGCGGCTGCTTAGTTTGCTCGGAGGCGATTATGTCGAGTTTGGCACAGGGTTGCACGTTCATTATGGTTTTCATGGATATTGCCAACACGAAATGAGAATTTCAGATGTACATAACGCGTACAATTAATATATATTTTTATGATATCGTATAGGCTATTAACTGTGCCCTAATCTTTGAAGCTCCTACAGCATAAAATTCAGTTCTCTGGCTTTCGGTATCACGCCAATTTTTGTGTATAGCAACAATTGTCTAGCAAGCGACGCAAATATCGAGAAATTGCAAAAAATGCAAAATAGA
>NW_023489290.1:0-1085 GCF_013731165.1 Rhagoletis pomonella
TATAAAAGCGTTGTATATTAAAAAGTTTTTTTTTATATTATTTATTTTCTACTTTTTAGTCCTGCCTGAATAAAATTTTGCAATAGATATTAAAATAATTCAACGATATTAATAGAAAGGTGCACACACATGCATTTACATATGTATGTACATACAAACGAGCACCAATTAATTTTATTTAAAGAAATGGCGTGTCGTCTATTTCCGCTGTAGCAAACGTAGTATAGTGGAGTGCAATGGGGTATAGTCATTGCGCTGGGTATGCAGTTACAGTTGCATGGCTATACTCAATCCCGACTCATGCGTCCTCGTTCGCGCACTCTGGGCAACGTGAGCAACCCATGTGCGAGATGCGGTAACCAATCCGAGTGGAGCCTTGGGTCACGGCAGAAAGAGAGGGAGCTTCGGTGGGGCCACTCTGACTTATTCGGTTTAAGGGCTCACTGAAGTCTGCAGCGTCTGTTCACCAGAAGGTGCGGCTGCAAGCGGGTGTCTGCTTGGAGCAAGCGGCTCGCTATATAAACGTGTATTTGGTTGCGAAACCACCCCCGTCCCAGCAATGGGTTGTGCGCTGGGCTTGGGACCCGCCACGTAAAAACCACTTCCAGTGAAGAAGCAAGGCAAAGCCTCGGATGAGACCCCCCCTTATGATGACGACCACGGCAAATGTTTAAAGGACTACGATTTGAGGGCATGCACCTGGAATGTCCGGACCCTTAATGGGGAAGGTGCCTCTGCCCGGCTGGTTGATGTCCTCGTAAGGACAAAAGCTGACATCACCGCCATCCAAGAAATGCGTTGGACGGGGCAAGGCAAACAATGTCTGGGGTCTTGCGACGTATACTACAGCTGCCATGTAAAGGAGCGCAAATTCGGAGTTGGATTTGTGGTGGGAGAGAGACTCCGTCGCCGAGTACTGTCGTTCACCCCGGTGGACGAGCGTCTAGCCACAATCCGCATCAAAGCGAGATTCTTCAACATCTCGCTCATCTGCGCCCATGCCCCGACGGAAGAGAAGGATGAGGCATCCAAGGATCTCTTCTATGAGCGCTTGGAGCGCACGTACGAGCGCTGCCCCCGTCATG
>NW_023489291.1:0-1085 GCF_013731165.1 Rhagoletis pomonella
TATTTACTTAGCTCTGTGCTATATCCCTCCCCGATCTGACACATTGGTGTATTCACGACTCATCTCTTTCCTAAAATCAGTTAATTTACTGACTAAACCTTCTGATTCAATGATTATGTTGGGTGATTTTAATTTACCAAGCATATCATGGAACATCATTGACAATGATATCATACCTTTCGCGTCTAGTGCGTGCAACAACGTATTTTTAGAGGAGATGGCTGAACTCTGCCTAACTCAGGTTAATGTACTTCACAATAAGTTTGGTAAAGTAATGGATTTTGTTTATGTTGTAAATAAGTGTCATCCACTAGTTTTGCCCGAAGATGTCTACCACCCTGCTATGGAGGTATGTTACGAGGTTATAAGTGATGGTCAAAATTGCAGTACTCAAGCATACGAGCCAAAGATTCGCTTTGATTTTTCGAAAGCCAACTTTAAAATGCTTATCAAAGAATTATCTAAATTATCGTGGCCTGCATTTAAAGAAAATATTGAACAAAGCGTTGCACTTTTTAACTTTACTCTACATAAATTATTTGAAAAGCATGTGCCTAAACGTATATATGTTCCTGAAGAGCAAACACAGTTATGGTTCACTAAAGAACTGAGAAATTTGAAAAACAGAAAGTCGCGTTATTTTAGATTACACAAAAAAAACCGGTTTACACTCATACTATGTAAAATACTCACTTTTGCGTCATAAGTTTTTTGAATTAAACAAAAAGTGTTATAAAGCTTACTTGTGTAAAATCAAACGGCTTATAATATATAACCCCAAATCATTTTATGACTTCGTAAACTCCAAGCGAAATGTACGTGGGTTTCCTTCCGCCATGAAGTATCAAAATACCGTCTCTAGTGATAATCAAACAATTTCTAACATGTTCGCTCAGTTTTTTAAATCCAATTATTCCATTAACTCACATGCTAACATTGACTATCCTTTTAAACTATGTCCAATGAACTCAATAAATATCCCAGTAATATCTCCCGATGATGTAGTAGTTTATCTGAAATCCTTAAAGCGGTCCTTCAGTTATGGTCCTGTCCAGATCCCTACTTGTATTCTTATAAATTGTTCT
>NW_023489292.1:0-1085 GCF_013731165.1 Rhagoletis pomonella
AGCCTTTATACATTTTAGTATAAAGGCTGGCCAAATGGCAGCTTTTCTTCACTTGCTTTAAGCGCCTCAAAGTTTGAAATAGGCAAATGTTTTATTTGAAAGCGTTTTGTAGGCTTTTGACAAAGAGGTATGTTCCTTTCAAAATACATAAATTCAAACAAAAATTTGCTTACTTAATTTAAAAAAGTCACAAAAAATGCAGGTAATTCGAAATGAAATAAAAATGAGTCATCGTTTCCATATTAATATTTAACATATCGTTATCTTATAGTAACAAGATGCAAAGCCCACTTTTACAAATTTTACACGAGAGGAAAAAACTTCTTATAGCTCTTTTCTTCAAGTAAAACGCTTTTTTAAGTCATAGTTTTTCTTAGTAAATGTAGATATAGATATGTATATATCATTACTATCATTTATTTTAAATACAAACATTATTTCGCATTAATTTAAAAATAAATCTGAAAGTTTCTGATAAATTTTTTAGAGTTCTATAGGAAATAATGATTAACGTTAAGGGAACAGACATTGACTTTTCAACCAGACAGCTGGTTACTTTGACAGCGTTCCAAGCCACCATTCGGCCAAGCAAGTTTTCAAAGTAAATCAAAGCAAATTGAAGTCAGCAAGGCGCGCAAAGCAAGCCTGCATTGGGCCAGCGCCTTTAATTTTGTTTCTATTTCCGACCAAATACTTGGGGTGTTCACAGTTCGTTCCAAATTGTGTCTGAAAATGTAGACGTCTACATTTTGAGACATTTTTAGCATCAAACTGTGAGCACCCCTTTCTAGTAGTCGTCGCAAAATCGTCTCAAAACTTTGCTGGTGTTGCCAGACATTTCTTCCTCGCATGCATTTTTTATATGTCGCCTTTCGAGTTTTTTTCTGAAAAATTGTAATTATTTAACTTAATTACCAATTCGTAATATTTGTTATTTCTTTTCCTTGATTTGTTTCTTTTTATCAGAAATTGCGCTCAAATTAAATGCAAATACAGAAAAAGTGCCCAATAAATAAAAAAAATGTGAATAGTATTGCTATAATGCAACCCTGCTGCGAGGTTGCAAAATGTAGACGCGTAAAAAA
>NW_023489293.1:0-1085 GCF_013731165.1 Rhagoletis pomonella
TTTATATACTATATATTATTTTATGCTGAAAACTCTATCTCTCTTAATCAAGCAACTCCTCATCGCCTGGACATTCATGAGCAGAGGGTAGAGTCCGACCGATTAATCGGCATCGGCATCGGCTAGTATCGGCCATTTTTGGCCGATTCTTTTTTTCTTTTTCCGCAATTTTAACAAATGTTCATCAAAATTTGAGACTGTTTAATCAGATTTCTTTTGAGAACGCAGATTTTGAAATTTTAGTACAATAAAGTACAAGTTTGAAGTAGCTAGGTAAGTGATGATTTTTGACAATTGTTTGTTCACGCATTTTCTTCCAAAGTATGCTCAAAAATAATTTTGTGTGGGGAAAAATCCGCAACACCTTCCACAAAAAAAATTCCAAAAATCAATAGTAAGCCCTAGTTACTTAAAATTTCCATGTGGTTAAAATAAAATTGAATGGCTACAAAACTGCATACTCAGAATGTTTAAAGAAAAAGTTTGACATTTCTACTAACATGGTTTTTGTTAGATAACGAGCTACACTTTCATAAAAAGAAGAAACATTAAGCAAACGAAAGACAAATAGCCAAAGAATGCTAAAATGTCGTTACTGTAAGTATTGTTACGATTATCCTTGAAATAATCGCTGAATTCCTAAATCCTTCGGGTTGTTTTCACTGGATTGTTAAATTGTTTACGTTACAAAAATACTTATATCATTAAAAATCTACGGTTACCGTTTATCAACAAATTGTATTCAATACAATACCTTAACAGGCCTATTACACAGTGCAACACATACTCTCGGGCATAGGTTTTCGCGATTGTTGCTGAAAGTACTTGGGTCGTTCTTAAAAAACATGACCAATTGGTGTCCCCAGACTTTACTATTTTATATTTTGTTTCTTCAAAAAGAAAATAGAAAAATATCTGCATTTTTATAAATTATTATCGATTCTACGTAACTATATTATAAAAAAAAAATAATTAATTATATGAAAATAACTTAAAAAATATTTTCAATGTCAAAGGTTTAGCAAAAACCTGCGTCCCGAGCCAATTTATAAAAATTTAATAGTTATTTTCAGTTGAAATAAAAT
>NW_023489294.1:0-1085 GCF_013731165.1 Rhagoletis pomonella
GATTAACGATTAATGTTTTAAATTAATTAAACGTAATCGCAGCCAGCCTTTTAACGATTAAAAATATGTTATCATTAATCGTACAGTTGATTACGACTAATTAATTTTAATCGACAAACGCGATTAACATTTTAATCGTTAATTTTTAATCGTTAATCAGATTAACAGTTTGCCAACACTGTGTGAAATCATGTTCGTATGCACGGAGAAAAATGGACGTTTTTGGAAAAGAGGCGTAGCACCTCCAAAAGCAATGAAATGTGGTACTTTCACTAAACTATTTTATTTCAAATTTTAAACGCAGGGAAGGTAATCATTATGAGAAAATAATTTAAATCAGCATTTAATCATTATGTTGTGAATTATTATTGAGTTTTATTTTTTCGCTCAAACGGAAATAATTATTATTTGATTTTTATTTTTGGGATTACAAATAATGATTATTTTATGATTTTTATTTTTTCGCGCAGAGATTATCATTAATTTTGAGTTTTATTTTTCCACTTAAAAATGATGATAATTTATAAAATTGAAAAGGCCACACATACGCAACCTACTGAAATTTTGACCTCAAAAGTCTGGGTCTTATTCCTCTTATAAGGGTGCGGCTACCTCTCAAAAGGATACGTCGGTAATCACGCTGGTATAGTTTTTGAGTTGCTTAATAATCATTATACTTAGTGATTCCATAAAAAAAAGGCCAAGCTCCTGAAGAACAATTGAGAAAGGCAATGCATTTGCAGAAAAAGAGGCATTTAAAAAAAGTGTCAAAATAATTACCACTTTCTCACTAAATTTATTTAAAAATTCAAGCCACCAGAGCTACCTTTTTTTAAGAAAAGACAAATTAATTTTTTTTTTATGCAATCCAGCACAGCTACCGTAATACAGTCAGTCAATAAAGTTTAGGTACAACGATTTTTTTACAATACGGGCAACTGTTTTTTAAATATTTTAGTTTTCGGTAATCTTATAAATATTATAAATGTGAAAGTTTGTATGTTTGGATGTTTGGGAAATCATCACGCGGAAACGACCACACGGATTTGCATGAAATTTTGTAGGCAGATAGCTTATGGGCCAGA
>NW_023489295.1:0-1085 GCF_013731165.1 Rhagoletis pomonella
ATTATTACTTGTTTAGTACATATTTACATACATACATATACTTTTTTAAGTTTTCATTTACATAAATAGAATTTCGCGATGAAATCTTGTTCTTTATACAAAACTGAAGATAATTCAAAGATAGGTGTATTACTACCTTCGACCAAAAACTCGTTTTTGTCGAAAAATGTAACAACTCGTCAGATTTGCTCATATACATAACGTCGCCTAGGGGTGAAAAGGTGCCAAGTCCATTTTTTGAAATTGTTCAGGGGGGCGAAAAATTGCATTACCTGCAATCCTGCACCAAAAACTAAATTTTGAAAAAATGAACTTGGCTCCTTTTCACCTTTAGGTAGCAATATGTAAGTCTTATAGCAAATTTCGTACGTGTTTGTACAATATTCATGAGCTACACTTATGAACTGGGAGTCAATGCACTTTTCTTTCAATACATTAGTATGTATGTACTTACATATGCATGTACATTAAAGTGGTCCAAAAATGTATGTAAAAAAATAAGGTCGCATTTTTAATGCCGCCAGCCCCTAGGATTATTCTATACGAAAAAAATTTATACCCCTATTTTTTTATTTTGAAATAGAAAAAAAATTAGGGTGTGCTCAAAGCGCTCAAAGTTTTCAATGTATTTTATATGGGGAAAAAACAACTTTTCGTAGAAATAGTGTAGAATTCTTGAAAATCAATATTTTTCGATCGGAAAACTTTTCTTATCTTCAGGAGATTCCCGGTAATAATACCCAATTGTTCCTTTAACAATTTTTTCATGGTGACTATATTTTATGGGTCCTTGAAAATGCAATGGGGGGACCAATAAACAATATTTTATCATAAAAAATGGTTAAATAAACAATTGGATATCAATATTTGAAGTCTCCTGAAGAGAACCACAGTTTTACGAGTGAAAAATATTGATTTTCAAGAGTTTTATGCTATTTTTACGAAAATTTGTTTTTTCCCCATATAAAATACATAAAAAACTTTGAGCGCTGTGAGCACTCCCTAAATATTTTTTGATTTCAAAATAAAAAATAGGGGTATATTTATTTTCGGTTCAGAACAATCCTAGGGGGTGGCGGCATTAA
>NW_023489296.1:0-1085 GCF_013731165.1 Rhagoletis pomonella
TCAAGGAATATGGACCTCATAAATATCCCTTACTTCCACTTAAAAAAATTTGCTTATAACGCATTTCCACTAGGCATTTAAATGACATACAATTTGTACCCGATTAAAAAATACCTTTTGGAAACGAGCTCAATGCCTATTTGTATTATCCTAGAGACGAGCGAATTTTTGAATGCCCAACTTTAAAAATTAACTTTTGTAATTTAATGCCCAGTGGAAATCCGCCTTTTTCGGAAAAAAAGTATTGCTTAAATATTTATGTAATGTAGTTGAATTTATTCTTATTTCTTCTGGTTTTTATAATTATTAATATAGGTATATATAGTATTTTAATCTTTATACTATGTGTGTAGGTATATTCTTCTTCATACTAGATATATGTATATAAGCGTATATACGACATACATACTATGTATTTATGTATGTACATATATACGAATCGTTTTTGAAAAGGGGAACATATGTATGTAATAAATTTCGGTAATTAGTGTTACTTTTTCATAAATCTTTAAAAAGTTTTCTTCTTTTTTCCACAGTTTGTTTTGTTGTATGCCTATCTCTTATTAATTACTGCAACATTATTTATTTTTAATATGAATTTCAAATTTTTTACTTTGGAGAACAATAAAAATACATGTATATGCTAAAGAATTTTAATATAATGAATTATTCTTGATTGAAGTAAAGTTTATTTGACAAATGATGAGGTTTTTTTTTACATGCTTTCAGCTTCTTTTTTGCATTTATTTATTTTTAATTGATAAGTGTATGATATTTTTGACGCATATGTGAGATTTTTTAAAACGCTTGGTTTAAGTATAAATTGTGGTTATCGAAAATGAAGTAGAATAATAGAATAATACTCGTAGGTAAAAATAAATAGAAAATAAAAGCACAAGTAACACAAATAAATAAAATAAATAAAATAAAACAAATAAACAAAAATAAAAATAAAAATTAAAAGAAAGGGAAACAAGAAAATAAAATAAAATAAAATAAAATAAAATAAAATAAAATAAAATAAAATGAAATAAAATGAAATAAAATAAAATAAAATAAAATAAAATAAAATAAAATAAAATAAA
>NW_023489297.1:0-1085 GCF_013731165.1 Rhagoletis pomonella
GCGCTAAAGCTTCATTTAATTACATTTCAACTTTCTCCTCCAAAGCGCGTTTAATTTCTTAAAACGGAGAAATTTCGCTAATCTGATTCACTCTAAGGCCCAACTTTAAAACATTCAATGTAATAGCGGTATCTCTGCCTAACAAAGACTGCCTCCCATTCTCAATCACGTAAAATGTAGAAATCCAATCCGATGTCATATTGACTCCAATAACTGACTCGAACACAACTTTAACTTTTAACAAGTCATCTCCAGCGTACGCACGAAATCTTTTTCCGAATCCGCTCAATTATTCCACATAGTAGCTTTTCTGCTGGATAAAAATTCCCAATATTCCTCACTAAGTAAATTAAACTGAGATCCAGAATCAATTAACACGGTTATTTTATGACCTCCAATGTAACACTCTATTTTCTCATCCATGGAAGAGATCGAACCATCCCCCAACATAATTTTGAAACAATCAAAAGCTTGTACATCTCTATCTCTCGCTTCCTGTTCAAAATTCTCTGCTTCCGAAACATACTGTACATTGGATGACCCAAATTTCCGTTTTTTAACATTTTTGCCGATGAAAACTTGTCTACGTGTATTCCCTCTTGTCCGACACACCCGAGCGAAATGTCCAACAAAATTGCATTTACTACCCTTCGCATTCTTTGCCGGGCATTTCATACTACTACCCGAATGACCCATCTGTGCACAACTGTTACACTCTTGCTCCGAACTCTTATTCACCTCAAATTACGTTACTTTACAAATACCAGCCGTCGTCATCTCACCCGATTGACTGCTGATTTGCTCATGCACATGACACATCTCTAACACCTCATCAAGTGTATATTCTTTCACTAATAACCGTTTCTTCAATTCTTTCAGAGCCCAAACATCTATCAGTTTGTCTTTCAAGTTGATATCTACAACCTCTTCTTTAGTTTGACCAAACTGACATCTGTTCGCTTGATTTCTTAAACGTAAAATAAATCTGCTTAAATTTTCTCCATTGTATGGCGTTAATGATCGGAATAAATGACGCTTAAACGTAGAATTTCTCTTCGGCGAAAAATATCCATTGAGCTTCTCAA
>NW_023489298.1:0-1085 GCF_013731165.1 Rhagoletis pomonella
AAACCCCAAGTTTTGCAGCTTGGAAACTAAAATTGAGTGACTGACTTCTCGAAGGCATTCGACAAAGTCAGTCACTCAATTTTAGTTTCCAAGCTGCAAAACTTGGGGTTTCATTCCGTTTTTTTAAAGTGGGTAAAATCATACCTTTCTCTCCGTAAATGTGTTGTTGTTGTTGACAGCATCTGTTCTCGTTCTTTTATTGCTTCGTCCGGTGTGCCCCAGGGTAGTATCTTAGGACCCTTGCTCTTTGTTATTTTTATTAACGATATCTCTGAATGTTTCTCCTCATCTAAGTTTCTTTTATATGCTGACGGCTTGAAAATGTTTGCCACTATCTCGAGTTATTCTGATGCAATCAAGCTACAGTCTGATCTCAATAACGTGGCTGCATGGTGTAGCAAGAATCGTCTTCATTTAAATATTAATAAATGCTTTCACGTATCTTTCTCCAAATCGCGGTCATTAATATCTACCTCTTATTTTATTGGTAACGCACGCCTAACTACTCTTGGCGAAATTGCAAATCTTGGAGTTGTTTTTGACTCTAAATTTTTGTTTCACAGCCATTTAAATTACATTATTGCCAAGTCTTATTCTATACTAGCCTTCATTCGACGGTTTGGGTCTGACTTCACTGATCCCTATACCTTAAAATTACTATTCACTGCGCTCGTTCGGTCTAAGCTCGAATATGCAGTCTTTATATGGAGACCGTATCACGATTGCCATATCAAGAGGCTTGAACGCGTTCAAAAGAATTTTGTTCGTTTCGCTCTTAGGTCTTTGAAGTTCGAGTATCCGATGCCTTCTTATAGTGCTAGGTGCTTACTAATTAATTTAAAATCTCTGCATAGCAGAAGGATTATCCTTTCGCTCTCCTTTGTATTTGACATCGTAAGTGTAGTGACTGACTCCCCTTTCCTTCTTGAGCGCATTTATTTTCATATTCCTCAAAGAAGCCTTCGGAGTAGTGATCTGTTCTTTGTAGAACGGGTTAGAACTACTTATGCATCTCATGCTCCTATTTTGAGAGCTTTGAAAGAATTTGAAATGGAATTAAATTCTTTCAAAGCTCTCAAAATAGG
>NW_023489299.1:0-1085 GCF_013731165.1 Rhagoletis pomonella
AAATAATCGCGATATTAAAAACCATAAAATTGTTCAAACCACTTTCGCGGGAGTATTATTTATCTGGCTGTAACGTGCAGCATACTTCAGGTCCGTCAAAGGTTGCACTTACTTATGCACTTTTCAAGACACGTATTATTTTATTCAGATCCTAAAACTTTGCTCATATTTTTTTGTCGGAATCGATCTATCGACACATATGTAGTTACACGAAATGTGTCCAAAGAAAAATACTTGCGCCAAGAGAGCTGCTAGTAAGTAAACCATATAATTTGCTAGTTATTTGCAATCATTGAACTTTTTGTCTGTATTTTCAGTTCATTTTATTTTATTAAAACTAGTGTTCGCCCAGCGGTTGAAATTCAACCGATAAAATTAAGGATAGTTTATGTAAGTTGAATGAGCTAAAATAACATTAGTTGGAATGGGTTAAGTGGAGGGGAGTTTAGCTTAGTACTTGGCATAACATAACATAACCATAACATGAGAATAAATAACATAACATATGAAGCATAACACACCACAATATAACATCGCACACTCTTCAGTTGTATTTCCTTTTTATCCCTTTTTTCACCTCTATCTAAATCTTATTTATTTTGGTTCATTTTACGCCAAATGATGTTGCCTTTGATGCCACATCAAGTGATATCATGTCATGTGGTGAAATTGGGTGTGGTGAGCTGCGGTGTGGTGGAATTGGGTGTACCAGTTACGGTGTGGTGAATTTAGGTGTGGTGGATTCAGGTGTGGTGAGTTAAATTATAGTGAGAAAGTTGAGGTGTGGTGAATTTTGGTGTGGTGAGTTGAGGTGAGTTAAGGTGTGGTGAGAAAGTTGAGGTGTGGTGAATTAAGGGTGGTGGATTTAGGTGTGGTGGATTTAGGTGCGGGGGTTAAGGTGTGGCGAGTTGAGGTGTGGTGAATTTAGGTGTGGGGAGTTAAATTGTGGTGAATTAATGTGTGGTGAGCTCAGGTGGAGTAAGTTTTTAAGTTAAGATGAGTTAAAGCTAAGGGGTTATGATCTTTATCCTTATCTTCATCTTCATCTTCATCTTCATCTTCATCTTCATCTTCATCTTCATCTT
>NW_023489300.1:0-1085 GCF_013731165.1 Rhagoletis pomonella
TCAATAAATCATCTACGTAGAAGTCCCTTTTAATAATAGCCGCACCTACTGGGTGCGTTTTGCTGTGTAAATCGGCAATGTGAAACAAACTACGGATTGCTAAGAATGGGGAACATGCTAAACCATAAGTAACGGTATTGAGCTCGAACATTTGAAGGGGCTCATCTTCTTTATTTCTCCAAATAATTAATTGAAACTTCCGATCATCCTTTTCGACAAGAAATTGGCGATACATTTTAGATATATCGGCTGTGATCGCAAACCGATGCAAACGAAAAGACAAAAGCGTTATAATAAGTTCCTGTTGAATAGTTGCTCCTACCATTAGTATTTCATTAAGCGATTTACATGATGATGTGCTTGCCGAGCCATCGAAAACTACACGCAACTTTGTTGTTGTACTCTCTGGTCGCATGACGCAATGGTGTGGTATCACAAAATGTGGGTTGCTTAACTCAACATCGACTACGCGCGACATATGTCCCAAATCTTCATATTCCTTCATAAAGTTCTCATACATTTGCTTCAATTCAGTATTACGGCTCAAACGGCGCTCGAGCAGTAGAAACCTTTTCTTGGCGTTTTCATATGAGTTGCCTAATACAGAAGGTGCGGTTTTGAATGGTAACCGGACTTGTATTCGACCGTTGTTGAGAACGGTCACGTTTTTAAGAAAATGTTTCTCACAATAAGACTCTTCTTCTGATAGAACTGGATTAGATTGCGGGAACTCTTCAATTTCCCAAAATCGCTTGAGAATATCATCTGCCTTAGGTGACTCTGCGTTTACAGCGATATTGCAAATGAATGCAGAATCGTTTGTTGAATGTTCAATTACCCCACCTGCGATCCAACCAAAAGCCGTGTTTTGTAAGCAAGGTAGGCCAGGACCGAGGGATATTTTGCCATCTTGAAGGCAAGCAAAAAATAACTCTGTGCTTAGTAGCATCTCAATACGCTGTGGCTTAAAAAATAAGGGATCCGCAAGACAGATCCCATCGGGAATATTAAAGTTACTTGTATCAATATATTGAAGCGGCTGTTTTGCCGAAATGGATTTCGTTATAGCAAAGTTGGAAGACCAA
>NW_023489301.1:0-524 GCF_013731165.1 Rhagoletis pomonella
TGTTTTTGATTTTGTCGTTTAATTGTTTTTTGTTTAAACAGCCTTATTTAAAGAAAAAAAATAGGGATTTGGAAAGCGGTTTAAAAATTGGTTAAAAATAATAAAAACAATTAATTTTTTTGTCACATAATTGCCGTTTGGCTTGCTTTGTGCACTAAAAGTGTTTTTGATTTTGTCGTTTAATTGTTTTTTGTTTAAACACCCTTATTTAAAAAAAATAGGGACTTGGAAAGCGGTTTAAAAATTGGTTAAAAATAATAAAAACAATTAATTTTTTTGTTGCATAATTTGCCGTTTGGCTTGCTTTGTGCACTAAAAGCGTATTTGATTTTGTCGTTTAATTGTTTTTTGTTTAAACGCCCTTATTTAAAAAAAGGGACTTGGAAAGCGGTTTAAAAATTGGGTAAAAATAATAAAAACAATTAATTTTTTTGTTGCATAATTTGCCGTTTGCCTTGCTTTGTGCACTAAAAGTGTTTTTGATTTTGTCGTTTAATTGTTTTTTGTTTAAACAGCCTTAATTA
>NW_023489301.1:624-1085 GCF_013731165.1 Rhagoletis pomonella
AAGCGGTTTAAAAATTGGTTAAAAATAATAAAAAACAATTAATTTTTTTGTTGCATAATTTGCCGTTTGGCTTGCTTTGTACATTAAAACTCTTTTTGATTTTGTCGTTTAAATGTTTTTTGTTTAAACAACCTTATTTAAAAAAAATAGAGACCTGGAAAGCGGTTTAAAAATTGGTTAAAAATAATAAAAACAATTAATTTCTTTGTTGCATAATTTGCCGTTTGCCTTGCTTTGTGCACTAAAAGTGTTTTTGATTTTGTCGTTTAATTGTTTTTTGTTTAAACAGCCTTAATTAAAAAAAATAGGGTCTTGGAAAGCGGTTTAAAAATTGGTTAAAAATAATAAAAATTAAAAATTTTTTTATTGCATAATTTGCCGTTTGGCTTGCTTTGTGCACTAAAACTGTTTTTGATTTTGTCGTTTAATTGTTTTTTGTTTAAACAGCCTTATTTAAAAAA
>NW_023489302.1:0-584 GCF_013731165.1 Rhagoletis pomonella
TACGCCTTGTAAATTATCGTTTGCTTTTTTCCACTATTTTCATTTCTGTTATGCCAACACAACCAAGCTCAGCTATTCCGCTGCAATTCACTTGATCATGTGGTTGTTGGTATTGTTCGTTTTTGCTAATAATTCTATTTTTAGAATGTTTAACTTTTAGGTGTGCTCGTCCTTAAGATATTTGTTTTTGTTATTTTTTGGCCTTATAACAATTATATTCAACAATTTTTATTGAGCCCGAGCCCTTTTTTTAAAGAAAATTTATTGTGTAAAAGCAACAACAATTTGGAAAAATGGTAGAAGGGATAGCTGTTTCGGAAATCACCACATTTGCTCATCAGACTTCCTTCAGTAGGCTTCGAATCGACGATCCCACTGACTCAGCCAGTTGCCTATGCACCGTGCTAAGTACGCCTTGTAAATTATCGTTTGCTTTTTTCCACTATTTTCATTTCTGTTATGCCAACACAATCAAGCGCAGCTATTCCGTTGCAATTCACTTGATCATGTGGTTGTTGGTATTGTTGGTTTTTGCTAATAATTATATTTTTAGAATGTTTAACTTTTAGGTGTGCTCGTCCTTA
>NW_023489302.1:684-1085 GCF_013731165.1 Rhagoletis pomonella
TTCTTTCAGTAGGCTTCGAACCGACGATCCCACTGACTCAGCCAGTTGCCTATGCACCGTGCTAAGTACGCCTTGTAAATTATCGTTTGCTTTTTTCCACTATTTTCATTTCTGTAATGCCAACACAATCAAGCGCAGCTATTCCGTTGCAATTCACTTGATCATGTGGTTGTTGGTATTGTTGGTTTTTGCTAATAATTATATTTTTAGAATGTTTAACTTTTAGGTGTGCTCGTCCTTAAGTTATTTGTTTTTGTTATTTTTTGGCCTTATAACAATTATATTCAACAATTTTTATTGAGCTCGAGGCCGTTTTTTAAAGAAAATTTATTGTGGAAAAGCAACAACAATTTGAAAAAATGGTAGAAGTGATAGCTGTTTCGGAAATCACCACATTTGCT
>NW_023489303.1:0-1085 GCF_013731165.1 Rhagoletis pomonella
ATAACCACCTCGTCTTCTAACCACTCCACGTCTTCTGTTTCTGTTTCTTTGACCACTGACAACAAAATATACCACACCACAACCACACCCCCACCCACACGCCGCCGCCAACAACTCTTGGTTCCTCCTACAATCTGCACGGTATGTCAGACCAGGATACTCCTTAATGTGACATTAGTCAAGTGCAACACCTGCCTGGGCTGGTGCCACTTTAGAGCATATTCAGGTCTACGCACCACGCGAGATTGGACGAGGAACTTCGAAGGCCCGTGTTGCGCAACACGGTCGCAAACCTCACCCGCGATGCCACCCACCACCACCACAGGGCGGCAACCACCTCAGCAGCGCACACAGCCAATGGCGTCACAGCCACACACATCTCTCACACCCTGCATTACCACTCGTCTCCCGAGCCACATGAAGCTCCTTCAATTTAACTGCAACGGGCTTCAGAGCAAGATCGAGGAGATAACCGTCTTTATGGGAAGGCATGGTATACTGATAGCTGCGGTCCAAGAGACCAAGTTGCACAGCCATTCAACATTGTTGAATTGTGCCGGGTACAACGTGCACCATCGAGATCGCGAGCGAGATAATGGTGGTGGCTAGGCGTTCATCACGCACCACACCGTACAGTATGTCTAATCGAAGCAGACATCGACCGCAGGGATACCACGCTAGAATGTCAGGGCATTGCTATCCGGTCATGCGATGTTGAGCTCGAAATTTTCAACGTATACATACCCCCTGTCACCTGCTGCCCGGCAGGATATCACCCTGATATAGGTGCGCTCCTCAGAGGTGAAAACCGAATGGTAGTAGCTGACTTTAATGCGCACCACGATCTTTGGCACTCAAGCCTGTCAAACGATCGTAGGGGAACCGATTTGTCTGAGCAGATAGACGACTCGGCATTCTACACAATGAACGACGACGCACCCACCAGGATTATGGGCAGCTGGTGCAGTTTGCCAGAAATAAAAATAGGCAGCACTGGTCTGATAAACAGCATATCATGGCGACTTATGTTGACTTTGACATCTGACCATATGCCCCTAGTCATCTCGATCGATAAACCAACCGAC
>NW_023489304.1:0-564 GCF_013731165.1 Rhagoletis pomonella
CCTGCGTATTCGATTTTCAAAGTCAGAAGCGTTAACCACTGAGCTATATACATCCCGCAAACTCTTGTTGCTAATTCATTTGCCTTATTCAACCAACTACTATCAAGTTTACGGGATGTACATAGCTCAGTGGTTAACGCTTCTGACTTTGAACATCGAATACGCAGGTTCGATCCCTGCTGAAGTCTAGAAAAAAGAAGTCTGATAAGGAGATGTGGTGATCTCCGAAATAGTACTATAACTTCTACCGCTTAGACGTTGTTGCTTTTTCAATTTTTCCTAATAAACAATCGTGGTACAAAGCTCAATAAAAATATTACAAATAAAATGTTCACAAGCCACAATAACATTGACAAATATAGTTTTGGAAGAGCCTGCCTGAAACAATACAAAAACGCAAATAAGCAAATAGATGTATAGAATTGACAACAACAACCACGCTGTCGAGTTTAAATAGCAGCAAATCAGCTGCACTTGATAGTAGTTGGTTGAATAAGGAAAACGAATTAGCAACAAGAGTTTACGGGATGTACATAGCTCAGTGGTTAATGCTTCTGACTTTGA
>NW_023489304.1:664-1085 GCF_013731165.1 Rhagoletis pomonella
CCTGCGTATTCGATTTTCAAAGTCAGAAGCGTTAACCACTGAGCTATATACATCCCGCAAACTCTTGTTGCTAATTCATTTGCCTTATTCAACCAACTACTATCAAGTTTACGGGATGTACATAGCTCAGTGGTTAACGCTTCTGACTTTGAACATCGAATACGCAGGTTCGATCCCTGCTGAAGTCTAGAAAAAAGAAGTCTGATAAGGAGATGTGGTGATCTCCGAAATAGTACTATAACTTCTACCGCTTAGACGTTGTTGCTTTTTCAATTTTTCCTAATAAACAATCGTGGTACAAAGCTCAATAAAAATATTACAAATAAAATGTTCACAAGCCACAATAACATTGACAAATATAGTTTTGGAAGAGCCTGCCTGAAACAATACAAAAACGCAAATAAGCAAATAGATGTATAGA
>NW_023489305.1:0-1085 GCF_013731165.1 Rhagoletis pomonella
AACCCTCTCTTCCGATTTCTTCATTACCGCAGTCAACTGTTAGATTATTGAGTCTCTCTGCTCTTCTATTTTCTTCTCCATCCTGTCAAACATAGCTGATGCGGGCGTGAGAGGAGTTTTAGGGGGGATGCAGGTTTTCTTGTTGGGTTTTTTCGTGTTGATATCATATGTGTGTATGTTTGTACGAACTTTTTTAGCTATCACGTGAAGCAAGCGTTAAAATTAGTCAGGTGAATCAGTGTGTAGGTATCCGCAACAGGAACAACTCGCAGCACACGCGAACACCGTTAGATTAGCAACTTTTGGCAAATTTCTAGATATTTCCAAGGAAAAACACTAATAATTAAGAGCACTGCAAAAGCACGTCTCACTCTGCTGACATCACAACGATTGATAAACTATAACTATAACTTCGTCAAATCCAGAAATATTATCTCCGATAAGTAGGGGCCGTGTAACATTTCGCATACGCTTCGCTATACCTATAAATATATATACGTTAGAGTCTAACGCATACTCTACCTATTCATCTATATGTATATAAGTCTGCCAGAATAAATTGTTTAAATCACTTTTCAATAAAACATAGACCGATTTGAAGGATATAACCTCGTCAAATCCAGAAATATTTTCTCCGATAAATAGGGGCCGTGGAACATTTCGCGTACGCTACGCTATACCTATAATTATATATACGTTAGAGTCTAACGCATACTCTACTCCAGACATGGGCACTTTTTTGCCCGCGCAGTAGCCAAAGTGCGAGCGCGGGCTGGAGAAAGGGAAAAACAGTTTACGGGAGAAAGGGTATGAAAAGTTGTGAAAAAATTATTTATATCCCACCGACATCATGTTCATCGCAGTACGGCTGCGGTAATACTGACTTTGTGTACCAAACAAAGAGCATACATTTTCCTCATATACACAATAAGCCATCGTTCGGACTTCGCTCGGATAGGACTAGATTTGTTCCGTTTTGTCGAAAAAATTTGAAACCTAGTCCTCTACTTCGCTCAACTGAAAATCTGCTCCGTTTTGTTGCATCAACAAATTTACTCTTCAAATAGAAAGGAGGTGGGGTTTTT
>NW_023489306.1:0-1084 GCF_013731165.1 Rhagoletis pomonella
TATTCTTCAAGTCTTCTAGAACAAATGAATTTTACCCTATCATGATCCTGTGTTTCACTTCTTCTCCTCTTCTTCTTTATGTTCATATCCGTAGAGTTAAGTTTATGTTGCACGTAGTTTACACTTAGAATATAATCAATTTAAGTAATGGGTAGTTTAGACTTACAATATAAAAGTTTAGATAATAAGTAAAATAAGGCATTGACAATGTTTTACATATCCCTCCTTCGGGAAGAGATTTGCCAAATCTCGAAATAGTAAATCTATTTTTATTTTTATTAAATTTCTATTTTATTTATTATTATTATTATTAATATTACTATTATTTTTCATATTTTTGTATCAGTATGATTTGGAATGGGGATGAGCATTGTGACATGAAAAAAATTAGACTCTGCTTTTCTATGGCCCGTATTTATTTTATACATTGAATTGGACATTTTTTCTAAAATCGTATAAGGTCCTATCCTCAATTCATCTAATTTTTTTCTATTTAACCGGTTTCCATTTTGTATGTATACCTGTACTCCTACACTGAGGGGAAAAAATATTAAAATCAAATAGAAACGTAATTGATCTTACTATAAACGTCAACGAAAGTACTGTATATTGGTAAATATTCAATTCAATTACGCGCATATTAAAATGACCGCGTTCATACTGAAAAAGCATCCGCGAAGTGAATAATCAAGACAAAAACTAAAAAAAAAAAATTTAATTTGCATGTTGCCTGCAGTGGAAATCGAACCCGACCATCTCCGGATATCAACAACTTGTGGCAAGCATCTTTGCGCACTCAGCTACACCCAGGTATATAAATTTGTTTTCGAATGTTGAATATCCAGCATCACCACAGCACGCGATTTGTACTATGTATGTATATGTCTGTTGTCGCCCTCTCAGAGCGGCGCTCTGCATGCTTGGGGTGCGTATGTACACTTACATATACATACTCAGATGTGAACAGTCAAATACGTGCGTAATAAATTTTGTATGAAAAAATTATTTTTAAATACGAACATTTTTAAACGATAATCAAATATAAAGTATTCATTTTTACTATGCATTATTTCCCTCAGTGTAC
>NW_023489307.1:0-1084 GCF_013731165.1 Rhagoletis pomonella
TTTTTCACATTTGTTATTTTCATCACCAGCACATGGAATCCTGTATATAATATTGTTTCTGTCCATAGTTAACACTTTGCTTTTCATATTGCTAAAAAACATACCAGTTGTATAGGCGGGTTTGTATGCTATTCTAATGTTTTCCTTGTCATTAATGTCTGAAGCCTTTAATCTGTCCGAGAAACCTGGTATGTATACTACCGATTTGTACGATACCGCTGTTTTTTCACTACTTTTCGTATTTTTACTTGATTTGTGTGTTTTTATCATCCTATGTATCAGTCCAGTTGGGAAATCGTTGCTTTTTAGTATGTTTATTATCCGTTTATTATTTTCCGGGTGAAACACTACGTCACTTGTGTCTAATACTCTATCGATAAAGTTTTTTGCCGTATTTATTATCATATTCTTTGGGTGTTTCGATTTATAATTTATTATGCGTCCTGAAGATGTGGGCTTCTGATACCAGTCAAGTTTTATTTTGTTGTCCATTTTGCACACCAAAGAATCCAGAAAAGGTAATTTGTTATCTGCTTCTAACTCCATCGTAAATTTGATATCCTTGTGATATGAGTTTAATGTATCCATTGTTTTTTCCAGTTCGTCCTCCTTAACTATGGCAAACACATCATCTACGTATTTACTAAGTAATCTCGTGTTTGTCACTTTGGTCAAAATTTCTTCCATAATAATGTCGGCTACTATCGGTGATGCTGGAGATCCCATCGGAAGTCCTTTTAATTTTGTATAAATTGTTTCTTCATACTTAAAATATCTGTTTTCTGAGATACAAAAGGTCAGTATTTCCATAAAAAGTTTTTTTGGTATATCCGTGTGTTTCTTAATGTCATTCCACTTTGTCTGTATAGTCTGTATAGCCAAATCCGTTGGTATACTTGGAAATAGTGACAACACATCAAACGAAACAAGACGTTCATCATCACATATATAGGAGTCATTAACCTTGTCTTTAAATTGTATTGCACTCTTTACATTAAATTTGGATTCTGTTGTCAGGGTTTTTAAAACATTAGTCAAGTATTTACATAAATTGTAGGACGGGGAATTTATCATTGAAGAAATA
>NW_023489308.1:0-228 GCF_013731165.1 Rhagoletis pomonella
GCAAAAAGAAAGAGAAAACAAATATCAACAGTGCAAGTGCAGTGAAAGACAAGAGAAGAAAAATTCCTAAGCGGAAAAAACGGGCGCGCGAAAAATTAAAAAGTAAAAGTAAACTTTAACAAACAAAAAAGTACAGTGCTGGGCATAAAACGTGCGCCGTCATATTTAAATAAATCGCTAGCAGCAATACCTGCAAGAAAAAGAAGTGAAAGCGAAAAAAAAAAAAAA
>NW_023489308.1:328-1084 GCF_013731165.1 Rhagoletis pomonella
AAAAAAAAAAAAAAAAAAAAAAAAAAAAAAAAAAAAAAAAAAACGGGCGTAGTGCAGGAAAAACCAATAGCGTGCAGTGAAAAACAAAGCAAAGATCGCTCACCCTTGAAAAAAAAAATTTTAGAGAAAAAAAACAAAATTCTTGACTGGCTAATTTCTCGCTGGGCGGCTTGAGACACGACAGCAGCATCAACAACCAAAAGCGGTAGCACCAACGGCAAACACAGGAGCACCACAACAACATTAACATCAGAGACAGACCCAGGAGACAGTAGCGGTACAGTACGGCAAAAAAGTTAACAGGTGGTACCCACAAATCTCGTAAGTACGCACATAGTTACTTTTATGCACATACATATATACGTATGTGGATTTTATAGCGGTTTTCCCGTACGGTGAATTACAGTCATCGAACTTTTATTTACCGTAATTAAAATAACATTCTCGATAAAGACATACATATATACCGAAATATATGTATGTACATATACTCGCAATCCCCGCGCATTTTAGTCTTTCCCCTATCCAAAAAACCGCTATAAAGATATACATACGTAGTACATGTTACATACAATTGTATATATAAACTCATTTATTTTACCCGCTCATATTTATTTATACATACATAAGTCCCGAATATCCAAACGGGCATTTTCCACTTTGTCACTACACCCTAATGCAAGTATTTACACGCCTGTGTGCATACATACATTCACTTGCCTCTAACTCTTGAATCTCCTGGTAACCAAAAAAAAA
>NW_023489309.1:0-1084 GCF_013731165.1 Rhagoletis pomonella
GATGGCCCTGCAACGATTCATTGGACGTCGAGGTCTGTGCAAAGACACCTACAGCGATTGCGGAACAAATTTTATAGGCGCTGACAAGGTACTTCAACCAAATGAACGTAAATTTGCGGAGGACATAGAGCAAGAAGTCGTGCCGAAATTAGCAAGCCAAGGTATACAGTGGCACTTCAATCCTCCCCATTCACCTAATTTCGGAGGACTTTGGGAGGCGAATGTAAAATCGGTTAAGTATCATTTAAAGCGAACAGTGAGCGGTGCTAGGCTTACCTACGAAGCCCTTGCAACCCTTTTGGCGCGTATCGAAGCCTGTTTAAACTCCAGACCGCTGTGCTCTTTAACATCAGATCCCAACGAATTACAAGTGCTGACACCGGGGCATTTCCTAATAGGAGACTCTCTGCTTTCGCCACCAAACGCCCCTCCAGCGGCTAATGTATCACTCAGCCAACAATTTGCTCAAACGCAACGAATGTTTCAAAAATTTTGGAAGCAGTGGACATCAGATTGGCTATCACACCTCCAAACACGACCAAAATGGTGTCACCAAAGACGAAATCTTCCAATAAATGACCTCGTCATCGTTAAGGATGAAAGGCTACCACCCAACGTGTGGGTAATGGGACGCGTCATAGAGCTTCATCCAGGTCCAGATAACTTAGTCAGAGTAGTAACTATTCGTACCCAAAACGGCATCTACAAACGGTCTGTCTCAAAGCTTTGCCTCTTACCAATATCCTCATGCACTCAAGACAAGTAATAATTTGTCCATACTCATGCACCAAATAGCACCTAGCACGCTTTCTTCAGCCCTCCTCAATGCGTATTGGAGTTGAATCCCAGAAGTTTCCTTTGGTGTTTTCGTTGCTCAATGAAACCGAAAACACCACCTCAGGACGGTTAGGTGATTATGCTGATCCCAGCATGGGGGCGGCATGTACGGTTTCGAACCACCCTAGCCAAGAGAAGTACGGGAGAACAAGTTTTCTCCACGATGAAATCCACAGCGAGCATTGAATTTCCAGTGACTGCATGCACACACCCAGATGTATACATATATACAACAGCATGAAGGTAT
>NW_023489310.1:0-1084 GCF_013731165.1 Rhagoletis pomonella
AACTCAAATTAATGTGATTATCAATTCTTCTCGATATAAATTGGGCTTTATAAAACAGAAATTTTTTACTATCGTTAGGATTGCATGTGGCGGGATTTGAACACGTGATCTCGTTGTTTTAAGTCAACACCTCAATCTCTACGTGTAAAAATAATAGATTGGCGCCTACACATTATGTTAGTGTTTGGCCGAGCTTCTCCTCGATTTGTTGCGTGCGCCTTGATCCTAATGTTCTACGCCGACTCTGAACGGCGATTGTATTTTTTATGACAAACTGTTTTTCATGGCAAAACTACGCTCGGAGGTTTCTAATCACTACACCACAGCGGCCAACATACGACACTAATATTCAGATATATTTTTTTGGATTTTGGTATCGATATTTGGGATATCGAATCTTTTTATTCCGATATTAATGGGTACCCGATATTTTTACAGCGATACTATAAATGAGTACCATATCGATACTTTCGGTTCGATATCGTGTCCCTAATTCCGAATGTTCGGAATGTGCATAAATAAACTTCCGCCGTGTGTTAACATTGTTACGGTAATTTTCCAGTTTACAGGGTAATCAACAAATTATTCTGTCAAAAGGGGCAATCAAATAGACGCATTTTAAAACCCCAGTATTACGAATCCGGGAACGGAAATTTACTTTTTTTTTTAATATTTCATAAGTAATCTGTAAAAAATACATTCCATTATTATTATTATTATTATTAACATTATTTACGATGTTAACTCCAGGCGACACCTTTAAATCATAAAAGCCTTACAACCTTTCTTAATACTATTTTAAGTACAAATAAGTAAAATAATTATGATTTAAGTTCTCCAAATTCGGGTATGCCATATGCAATATTTTTGCGCGCACAACTCCTTTTTGGGTAGCCGACCGCGCTTCAAAGTACCAGCTCTAGCCGTACCAATGAGCCTCATGCACAAAAGCTGAGCTTAAGCTTAAAATGAAATAAATAATTATTTGATATTTCCGGATTTATTGAATATTGGAAAATAAATATGTGTACTTTCAGTTATAAGTTTTAATTGTGCGAGTGCATAACTTGGCGGGTGCACATTT
>NW_023489311.1:0-1084 GCF_013731165.1 Rhagoletis pomonella
ATTTAATTAAGTGAGTTGAAGACTAGCAAAAGTTAGACTGCCCTGAATGGATGAGTGAATGGAAAGCAAGAGCCTGGAAGGAAGAACCAGTGAATTGATAAAAGAAAGAGTCGAGATTAGCGCCAGGATCAGTAAAGGTTTCCATTCTCAAAAACTCGACGTTAACCTTGAATATAGATTATCATACAGACCATTGTGGAGTTTTCTTAGCTGAGGCGACTAGCAGTAAGGAATCAGGTGATTGTCGAAATTTCTGTAAAATTTTTAGGAAATAAAACTAAACAAAAATATTTATATTTTTTTAAACAATACAATCTAATAACTAAAACAAGATTAAATAGAAAAATAAATAAAATAAAAACAAAATGAGCTCCTAAAAATTAAATGAAATTAGGAAAAATCTACTTTTTAAAATTGCACCTAAACATAAATGAAAATTAAAAAAATAAATAAATACACACATAAAATAAGTTTCTAAAAAATTTAATAAAAAATAAATCCGCTGCCCGAGGACTCGAACTCGGACCTCTCGAGAGGCTCGCCTGTGTTTTGCTCACATTGCGACTGGTGGAGCTAAATGATATGGAAAGGAATTGTGGGTAGCCGGACACCCCCAAAAACAAATTTTTCCAAGCACTCGGGCCACATTGCCCATTGTACTTAAGGCCAAGAGAAAGGATTTAGAGCAGCCCTGGGCAGCGTCCGCCTGGCGGGCATATTCGCATATACATACACGCTCTGCTTGAGAAGGTAGTGAAACCTTCATTTAACTGCGCGACTTGTTGGCACGCACACAGTGACATCAATTGCACACACACTACAAAAATGCTCTGCCGTGGCTGCCCATCTCTGATTTAGAGGAAACGGATATACATATAATTGGGGAATTCATTGCTCCTTTGCAAGCTTACCGGACTCCTTTATAAATTCAAGCAGTTTGATGAGGGAAAGAGATTGTACCTCGTCCATTCTTAGTACATTCGACCCAAAAATGTAGTGTCTGAGTCTGGCAGCGAAAATGTGCTGCACTATCCTCGTCCTCCAAAAAAGATATACACAGTGGATCGTCGATGATGCCTATGGT
>NW_023489312.1:0-1084 GCF_013731165.1 Rhagoletis pomonella
TTAATTTGCGTTTGGTTTAATTTAATTTGCGTTTGGGTTAAATTGATTTGCGTTTGGGTTAAATTGATTTGCGTTTGGTTTAAATAAATGTGCGAATGCTATATCTTAATACGAACGGGCGGCAAATGATAAAAATTTAAGTAAATATGATTTTTTAAATACTGCTAAGAAGGGTTGCCAGCTTTTTAATGATTCAAAATCCATTTAATTAAAAAGTTAGACGGGAAAGGATTAAGAAAACTTTATTTCGAAAATATTTTGGAAGAGGGTTGCCACTTTTTCAATAATTCAAAATCAATTTTATTGCCAAGTTAAATGAAATCTTTGATTAGTATACGGGTGGCAGATTAGAGTTTTAATTGAACTTTTTTTCTAGAATGCTTTTGAAGAGAGAGCTTTACTAACAAATACATATTCTTGAAAAGGTAGCCACAAGTTTAAAAAATCCAGTTTATTCTTGAAAAGGGTTGCTATCTATTTGAAATGTCAAGTTTTTCCTTACTTAATTAGTTAGTAGTTAGTTATTAGTTAGTCACATGAAATTATCTTAAATATTCACACGAAATCATTTTTAAAGTTTCTTAAAAAAGAGTTGCTACATTTCCAAAATTTATGTAAATAATCCGTTAAGTTAAATAAAAAGCGAAAAAATAATTAAACGAATTATACTTTTTATACCTTATGGCAGCCCACAAAATTGTCAGCCGATTAGTCGGTAAGTCACTTGGTTAGTCAGAGAGCTTGCCGTTACGTCTACTCTTTTGGCTAGCTGCAAGCTAGTCAGCAGCATCAGCGGCATTTCCACGCACAGCAAAATACAGATTCATGCCTTCTACATACATACATATACATAAATGAGTAACGTATCCATACATACTTATGTATGTAAACACAGAAACACACATTAAAATTACGAAAAATATACCCATCGACGTAATCACACTGTCGATGCAGCACTGTCACCTCTTGCTAGCTGCATATGCGTTAACCCTTTCAGGACCACAAGCCCATAGTTAAAAAACTCATTATTTGAATTGAAAAATGTAATTCACCGAGGGTTAGATAAAAACATTCCGTATTTAAA
>NW_023489313.1:0-1084 GCF_013731165.1 Rhagoletis pomonella
TTTCGGTTCGGTTAATGGTTCAGTTAGTTTATATAAAAAAGCGGTTTTCCGGTATTCAAAACCGGTTCGGTCCAAAACCGGTTCACGTCCCTGGTTAGAATTACTCGTAATTCAAGATTTAAAGAAAATAAATAAATTATGTAATTATGTGTATTATGTAATTTTTTTTTAAATACCAGACTAGTCCTCAATCAAAACATATATATTGTTTTGTTAGTTCTATTTTCATCGTAATTTTAAATTGTTCTTAACAGGTCTATTCTGCGCTGGTAATAAAAAGTTTGTAACCGGTAAATAAAGTTCCTGTCAATTTTTAAACCCTTTTCGCATTCGTGTACTCTTGTAACCGGTAAATTTTGTTACCATCTCATAAGCTGGTAACTAAGTATTGCCCCGAGAAATATGCAATGCTAGAATTTGCACAATTCTTCATAGCTGAATTGCTGCATACTTTAACTGCATTACCAACAGACAGCAACTAGAGACAGCTAGCGTAACATGTTTAAAAAGTCATGCGCAGACATGAACGGTAACTGTGGATGAAGTATTTAAGCACCAAATTATATCCTCGAAAAGCGCCAGGACCAGACGGCATTCCAAATATCGACCTGTTGAAAGTGGTGTCACAAAATCTGTGCATATTTGCGAACGTTTTCGACATGTACCTGCGAGAAGGTGTTTTCGGGAAAACCTAGCAGCGGAAAAAATTTGTACTTATAGTAAAAAATCCAGGTGCTTGTTCTGTCACTTATATCGCCAATTACGCCTGCTGGACTCCTAGGGTTCGAACGATACTATCGATATTGAGTAAGTATCGATACTGAGGGTATAAAAATGAGTACTTTAATACTCGATATCTTATTTGGTGATTTTACTCGATACTTTCCAAAGTACTCGTAGTATCGAATACTTAAAAAAAAAACACTTTTTAAATTTTGTCTTCCATTGGCAACCCAATTTTCTTTGCCTATATGGATTACTATCATTCAATTTTGTCCATCACTAAAAATAAACTGAAATTTCGTGTAGTCTGTTACATAACATAAACCAAATAAGTTTAAGTTTAATGGCCTTATTCATAAAA
>NW_023489314.1:0-1084 GCF_013731165.1 Rhagoletis pomonella
TTATGTTTTGTTCAAATTTTCAATGATGAATATTTACCTGTTAGAATTTTTTTTTTAATAGGTTTGTTCCACAAGCTACTCGAACTCACTTCGAGTTACACATACATGTTTCACAAGTAAGTTTTAGAGTTTATTTGATATACGCTGACAGTTTGAACTTTGCTCGAATTTTTCTACAAGTAGCTTGTGGAACAAACCTAATATCATCTCTTATCAGGATTTGAAAAACTGTCAGCAAAGCAGCAACAGCACTACTATTTTTGCTTTTGCTTAAGCTTTGGTTTCCTCGAAAAGCGGTGCCGTAATATTACGACCGTATCGTACCGAACGCTATTCTCAACGCTAATAGCGGTACCGCTTTTATGTAAAGCTAAATGAACGTAACGTAGATGTGTGCTTTTATGTTGTATAGGCACTCATTGCTTTTCACAAAGACTTCATCCTCTTCGGCCGTCCATGCTCTTTCCACTTTATTATTCAAAATTGATAGAAATATATATTAAATGCTTTTATTTTCGTCAAAATAGTTGTTAACAAATTTTCTAATACACAGCTACAATTATGACGTTGCCAAAAAACGTTGATAAATAGTTCTACACCGTCACTGTCGCCGTCAGAAATATTACGGTGCCATCAAATTACATTACGGTGTGTATAGCCGTCATCTTAGTTAACATATGGTAATATTTACATGGCGACGTTTTTGGCACCGTAAAGTTACGACCGTTATTTTACGTTACCGCTTTCGAGGAAACCAAAGCTTTAGCTTTGAAATTTTCGATTTTGATTCGAACTGCTTTGCTATTGCTGTAACTTTGAAAATTGTACTTTGCTTTTTTATCGGTAGTTTATTAAAAAAATTTGATTGCTTTCGATTTCCCGTGATAGCGCTTTTGCTGTGCTGTGATTTGCTTGGCTGTGTTGTGCACATGACGTTTTGCAGCATGGTATATTATCTAAATATACATATATAATGAACATGAAGCTTATCAAAGTAAGCGACTAGTGGATTTGCCAATTTGATGCTTCACCGCAAGGTTATAGTCAAACTGCTGTTGATTTTCTGCTCCTGCGCTGCCTTCAG
>NW_023489315.1:0-1084 GCF_013731165.1 Rhagoletis pomonella
ATATTTCAATATCGGGAAATAGTTTTTTAAATTTTGTATGCAATTCAATAGGCTTGAACAATAGCAATCTTTTTTGCCCTTGAATACGTTTTTTAAAACAGATTTAAAATCATATCTGCCTGGCATTGCCCGACTAAATAATATCCTCAGATAAATAAAATTGCTCGATTTTGTCGATGACCGCTTTTTCTAGTGGTCGACCAATTTTCGGTTGCAAATAGGGGAAACTTTCTACTTTCGGAACAATTTCGTGCTAATAGAAATTTTTTTCTGATATTAAGTTGGCCATTTCTAATAGATTTTGTCCTGAAATCATATCTGAAAAATATGTATAGCATTTTAAAACACGTCTCTTGTCCTTCCACAAACCGCACAGTGTGCTTTTTGAACACTGCATGCGAATTAATCGTAGCGCTTTCGACAGAAGCAGCATTTTGATACGAAACAAAATGGCCTTGAAAGCTAAAGTAAACCCCTTTCACGAAAAAATATTGCCATTGAGCCACAATTACGCCTTGACCTTAAAAAAATTGGTCAAAAGTAGTGTTCTTCGAAAAAAACATGCAAAATCCACGGATGCGCGTTGCTCCGCCACGAATGTATGCATATGGTCAAAAATTTGGGTACGAGGAAAGCGGTGAGAAAAATTTTTCTTTGAATCACGCGTCAACTCTGACATATTTTGTTAATATACATCGTATAGTATCTAGAAATAATTGTTGATTTATATTCAGTTATGTGTGATTCAGGGTACTTTAATTTCTCTTGTGCTTCCTGTGCGTGCGATAAAAATGGAGAATATAGTCAACCCGCACAAAAAGGTAAAAATATTAATATCTTACTAATTTTTCGATACTAAAGCTGGTCTTCGGTAAGATAAAGTATTTTTGAAATATACCAATGCAAATTTAGTGGAAATTTTTTTTTCTTCGTGAGTTTGATCATTCTGAAATGTTTCTCCGATAATCTTGTAACGTTAAAGACCAAATATAAGAAAAGCCGTTATTGTGCAAAACCGAAATGCAGAAAAGGTGTAATAAATACATATTTTTTCGTAGATTTCAATCATGTATAGAGGGACATA
>NW_023489316.1:0-1084 GCF_013731165.1 Rhagoletis pomonella
CGGGGGGCTTGTTTACTTTACATAGATATGTGTTTGGCGGCTTTTTCGTTGAAATGCACTTTCATTCTGCACTTCGCAGATGCTATTTCATAGTTTGGTAATAGAAAACAAAACTTTGTGTTAACATATTAACATCTTGGGGCCGTCTGGAATCTAACCAATAACAGCGACCACCTCTGCAAATTCAGCTACAGCCAAAGGTACGTAAACGTACATTTCTTACAATCATTCAAACAAATTTAATTTCAAATCGAAAAAACGTTTCTTTGAAAATAGAAGAACCGAAAGATTTAAAAATCATGATACTTTTTTCCTTCGTCTGGCGATTTTAAAACTGGTTCGGAACTATAGAATTTAGAACTAGTTCGGAACTATCGAAAAAGGGATGCAGCGGGGGGCAATTGACACTTCCTAGGACATCGCCATGTTAAATTCGCCAGTTGTTTGTATGCAAAAGAGATTTATCGCGAACCAGTGCTGGGTCTAAACGTACTACAGGCGCACCAGTTCAGAACTAGAGATTTTCCCCACAGAGAATGTACACACGCTTGCTTCGTTGTTATTAACTTTGCCGCTATCAGCAGCGCTGAAATGCAAAATGGATTCATACATACATAAGCAAATATATGTATATGTGCGTATGTGTATAAGTACTCGTATGCATGCGCGTTGAAGATTTTTGTGCTATCGCTTTGTATTGCTGTGCATACGTCGTTTTCTTTATTTTCCCCTATATCTATACTCTATCTTCCTTCTTACTCATGTAACGTTTTCAGTTTTAACAAGTAAGAAAGTCTAAGTTCGGGCGGAGCCGAACATTAAATAGCCGGCGCAATTATTAAATACTAGTGTTCGCCCAGCGGTTGAAATTCAACCGCTAAAATTAAGGATAGTTTATGTGAGTTGAGTTGAGCTGAAATAAAATTTGTTGGAATGGGTTAAGTGGAGGGGAGTTTAGCTTAGTACTTAGCATAACATAACATAGAATAGCATTAGATTCAATAACATAACATATGTAGCATAACACATCACAATATAACATCGCACATTCTTCAGTTGTATTTCCTTTTTATCCCTATCACTT
>NW_023489317.1:0-1084 GCF_013731165.1 Rhagoletis pomonella
CAAGTATTAAATATATGTTTTTCGCCTTTCCGAAAGCTAACGCTACATGGTAAGCCGGTGTGTATCAGTTTTGAGTAAATTATACTATGTCTCCATTGAGAGATTTATCCATTAAGATTTAATAAATCCAGTTGCTAAATCACAACCGTCTCCATTACCATTACGAGATATGTTTGACGTTCAAATTTTTAAATATTTGACGTTTGCTTATGTATGATTTTACAAACACAGTTGCGGACATTGATATACAGACAGGTAAAAGGAAGGTACCAAGTGGAATTTCATTATATGAATTCTAAATATTATTGGCTTCTTATTCGTGATAAATATGTATGTATAATATATAGTTTGGAAAGTGTAAAGAATGGTATCATATTCCGAATCATTTTCCCGAATTTAAGAAAAATTATCAAAACGGGGAAAAACATTTGCGGAAAGAAAAATGTTTGTAGAACTCTCTTATTCATAGGAGGGAACCGAAAATCCAATCGTGGGCCTTTGGCATATCATGAATACGAACTGAGTTCTAGAGGATGTTCGGTGCAATGTTATCGAAGCAGAACCATTACCGAAATTTATAAATTTTTTGTCGCAGCGCGTAAATGACTTATAGAAGGCGGAGAAGACTCTGCATGATATTACTATAAAACATTTCTTCTAAATTTTTAGTTTTTAAAATAATATTTTCTTAATTTATTACAACCAAAGTTATGTAAATATGTATTACTAATTTTCCTCCCAAACTAACAAAAAAAATATAAAAATCCCTAAAAATACGAAAATTCATGTTTTTATGATAGGCTAGATTTCAATGTCCTCAACTGTATATTGAAAACACAAATGTCATTTGACTTATGGCATGTGAATTTGTGGTTGCCACATCCAACAAATTGTACTTATTGATCAATATTATTGAAGATTTGACGAAGATTTAACTTAAATCTACTGCCTTTCGTGATTTAATTTTATATGATAAATCTCAAAAGATTTAACGTCAAATCTCGTCAGAGGGCTAAATCTCGCAATGGAGACATAGTATTAGCGTCCTTAAATTTCGAAATATTGAAGTTTCAAGCATATCTGA
>NW_023489318.1:0-1084 GCF_013731165.1 Rhagoletis pomonella
ACCAACCGACTTTGCTTCCGCGGAACACCGGACCTATATCAACTTTTTTAAAGCAAGGCTTCGCGGAATTTAATAAGAGCACCCTCGCTGTTTTCCCACGTGGTGAACGTGAGTTCCGCAGGGTTGTCACTGCTGCTGCAGCTGGCTTCGTACCGGCAGGATGCATTACGGACCGCCGTCCAAACTTCCCTGCTGAAGCGACTGTTCTAGCCGATGGGCGTGACAACCTTCGTCAGGCCCATCCCGGAAATCAACGAATCAGGGATCTCAACGCGGAGATTCGGCAGATTGTGAACGTGCATAAACGGAAAAAGTGGGAAGAACATCTGAAGACTGGTAACTTCGCCTCTGGTGTGAGTCCAATCCGACGAAGCACGATGACAGGGTCGAAATTTCTTTCGGCGAACAGGCGAGCTATTTTAGCCGACAGTTGATACTGCATCCTCCAGCAGACAAAGCCATGCGTCGAGTGACCAGAAGGCTGTACAAACTGCCAACGACCTGTGCCTCTCTTGCTTTCACTAGCGGTGAAATTCAGGTAGCCATCGGGAAGGTGGAAGCCCGACGGGATATGCATGTTGATGCTGAAAAATTTGGGTCCTGCGGGAGTAGCGTACCTAACGGAGGTCCTCAATCTCTCAATGGCCACTCTCATCATCCCTGACATCTGGAAGATGGGGAGAGTGGTCCCACTGCTCAAACCGGGGAAACCAGCAAACACAAGGAGAATCTTATCGTCCGATAACACTCCGTACCCCGGTAGCGGAGATCCACGGGGGGTTGCTGCTCCCGTATTTCACGAACCACCTGACCCCAGCGAAGCATCAGCATGGTTTCCGTAAAGTGCACATTACAACAACAGCACTTAACGCGAAAAACACGTAGATAACACGTGGCCTAAACCGCAACCGTCCCTGTGAGAGAACTATTCTAGTAGCGTTGGACCTGTCAAAGGCGTTTGACACCGTCAGCCGCTCCACGCTGCTAGAAGACATAGAGGCCTCCTCTCTCCCACAGCGGCTCAAACGGTGGTCGGCGAGTTATCTAAGTGGTCGACACCCGTCAGTAATATTTAGAGACAAAT
>NW_023489319.1:0-1084 GCF_013731165.1 Rhagoletis pomonella
AATTTTGAACTTGTTCGAAACTACTGAAAAAGGGATGCAGCGGGGGGGCTTGTTTACTTTAAATAGACTTTTGCTTGGCAGGTTTTTCGTTCAAATACGCTTTCAGTCTGCACGTCGCAGATGCTTTTTCATAGTTTGGTAATACAAAACTAATATTTGTGTTAACATCCAATAACAGTCTGCACCTCTGCAAATTCAGCTACAGCCAAATGTATGTAAACGTGTTTTCAAATGCACAATTTAATTTCCATTCATTCAAACAAATTTGATTTCAGATTGAAAATACATTTCTCTGCAAATAATTAAAAATTGCTACAATGGTAACCCAAAAAGAAAACATCTTGTTACTATTTTCGTTTACAACTGGTGCGAAACTATAGAAGATGGGGTGCAAAGCGAACTAGATCCCATATGTCGAATTTAGGACTGGTTCTGAACTATAGAAAAGGTAATGCAGCGGGGGACAATTTCCAATTCCTATGACATCGCTGTGTTAAATTCGCCAGTTGTTTGCATGCAAAAGAGATTTATGGCGAACTAGTAGTGGTTCTAAATGTGCTAGAAGCGCACCAGTTCAAAACTAGAGATTTTCCCCATAGGGTATGTACACTTACATATACATACTCAGATGTGAACAGTCAAATACGTGCGTAATAAATTTTGTATGAAAATATTATTTTTAAATACGAACATTTTTAAACGATAATCAAATATAAAGTATTCATTTTTACTATGCATTATTTCCCTCAGTTTATTTCTCTTTTTTATTTAATAATTAATATTTTTTTAAAATGTCTAGCTCAGTATACATATAACACCACGCGATAGTAAATTTTAAACACAAATATCAATATATTCGCGAAACCATGGGCCAAATAGTGTAAAATTGCGTTTTTAGTTTTTCACTCTGACGTCAGTAATTCAAAAATTATTCAAAAAATTCAGAGAAATGTGCTTAGAGAAGAGTATGGGTATCAAATTAAAGAGAAACCGTGTAGAATTTAAAAAGATTTAAGTTTTTGGTGCAGAAGGACTGGTAAGTATTGAAAATGTCTTTTTAAAATTTTATCTTTGAAATTTCGCA
>NW_023489320.1:0-307 GCF_013731165.1 Rhagoletis pomonella
GGTAAAAAAAGAAGATATAAGAGGTTTATTTGTATTTTTTATTATCACTAAATTGTTGAAACGCAAAAGTAGATCATGATAAAGTATGTAATATCGAATTAAAGATAATAACTTGTACTTTCTAAATTATATAAAATTCTTTACCATTAATTATTCAGTTCTTTCAAAAAAGGTTATTTAATGAAAAAATAATATTTCTTCGATTTTTAGTGGTTTTGGTTTAAAAATTCAAAAAGCTATAAATTATGTACATCAGCTGAAGAACAAATTAATTACCTTTATGGTGACGTCATTAGCTGTTTAATCG
>NW_023489320.1:407-930 GCF_013731165.1 Rhagoletis pomonella
TAAAAATACAAAAAGCTATAAATTATGTACATCAGCTGAAGAACAAATTAATTACCTTTATGGTGACGTCATTAGCTGTTTAATCGGTTATAAAGTACATAAGATATTAATATTTAAAATATCTAAAAACTGAACTTTAACCTTCTAGAAACTCTTCATTTTTTACTTGCGCCAAATCATTTTTGCATGGTTGAAATGAGCATAAAAAGTTCTATTGATCCGCATTTTTCGTTTTTGCATAGCTTAACGGTCGGCATTCTAGATTTGTTCCCGGAAATGACGAATAACTTAATTCAAAAATGCATATTTTTATGTATTGTTTAGTATTTCCATTAAAACACCAAATATATTGCAAATTCGCATAGAATTAATAATACACATTTTACTTCTAATTGTATACTTTGCGTACTTTTTGTAGTACCATTCTACTACCGTTTTCGCAAAATGCGATCACATTCGTCCCCTTTCTCCTACTTCCAAAATACAAATCTAGATAAAGGAGTGTCAAATTTTAGCTGTCACA
>NW_023489321.1:0-1084 GCF_013731165.1 Rhagoletis pomonella
GCGACAGCGACGCCCGATCGTGGGATAACCGTGCGCTGGCATAGCAGGGCCGGCATAGTAACGCCGACGTCACATACTAGCAGAGCGCCGACACAGCAGCGCCTGGTAGCAGGGCACCGACGGCGCACAGAAGCAGAGCGCCGGCGTCGCACAGCGACAGAGCAGCGCCGGCGTCGCACAGCGACAGAGCGGCGATACAGCAACGCCGATAGAATAGCACCGTTAGGAATTTACGTCCCGTTAATGATATTATGTTTGTAATGTTAAGAATTTCCACGTGTTAGAATTATTAAATAAAGTACTATTTGCAAAGGCCCCACAATATAAATTTATTGTAACGGACCCTGGGCACGGCGAGTATACCCCAGCATAGAAAACAGAAGCATCGGGGCCTTAACAGGAAAACGCTTCGTTACAATTGGCGCCCGAGCAGGGACCCTGCAAATAGTACAATACGAGGAGAACATTTCGAAGCCAATAATTAAACCAGCCATGACAGAACCAGTGAGCATAGCGTGGCTGGACAGCGTACAGCGACAGTTGGTGTCCATCACACAAGAACTGGGCATCGAACACACAGGCACCACTCGAGAGATAAGGAAACGGATAGCGGCATGGGCCGCAAAAGCACTCGTCGACCCGGAACTTCACGCGAAATTTCTCGCGATTGAAGCAGCATACAACAAACAGGAGGCCCACTGGAGAAACGAAAGCGAACCAAAGACACCGTTAACCGTGAATCAAGGCGGAACAACTGCTAATGTGCCCGTTAGGCCGCCAACGCAGAGCCAGTTCCCATATCCACCACCAAGTCTACAACCGCCATCGCAACACCCGCCAACGACATCCATCGCACCAAACGCTGACGTGCTAAACAACGGCAACCATGTGCCGACCGTTACCTTTGCGCCCATCATCGACCAGGTACGCAAGAAGTACGATGGAGGACGCGACCCGTTGGCGTTTGCAGAACGATTGGAGGAGTTAGCCGACGTCTACGCATTAAACGTAGACCTGATACCAAAGACGATGCCTGAATTGCTAAGCGGCACTGCCCTCCAGTGGTACCGCAACAACAACGAAC
>NW_023489322.1:0-1084 GCF_013731165.1 Rhagoletis pomonella
ATTTGTCGGAACCGGGAGAATGGGACCACTGTAACATATAGCTCCCATACAACTGATTGTTCAGATATGAGATTTTTCGTTATAACTTCTCCATTTATGCAGCTAGAACCATGAAATTTTGCAGTACTTGCACCCATTATCAACAGAATACTTACAGTGAAAATTACAAAGATCGGGTCACTATAACCTATAGCTCCCATACAACTGATTGTTCAGATATGAGATCTTTTATAATAACTCCTCCATTTATGCAGCATGCATGAAATTTAACACCATTTTCACTCATTATTAACAGAATACTTACAGTGAAAATAACAAGGATCGGGTGACTATAACATATATGTATCTTCCATATATCTGATTGTTCAGATATGGGATTTTACTGTAAAACTCCTTTATTTGAACAGCTAAAACCGATACATTTCGTAAGATATTTTATAAATAATAATACAAAGTCTACTGAGAATATCGTCAAAATCTATGCTGTATAAGATTTATCTCCTATACCACTGATTGTTCAGATACCAGTTTTTGCGATATATCTCCTTTATGTAGGAAACTAAACCCAATAAATTGTGTTACCGGTTTACATACCGATCACATAGCAGTGAAAATCACTTAAATTGGTGCTAACATAAGGTATATCTGCCATACCTCTGATTGTTTAGATGCGATTTTTTATATAAGTATGTAACTCCTCTATCGATGTATGCAGATGTATTCAAAAGCAGTAATCTGTCAAAGTAAAATTTCCAGATGTTCATGAAAGGTATGAAGCCTTCGGCATAGCCGAAGACAGCGCTGCTCTTACTTGTCTAGAGCAGTGCCCGCCAAACAGGGTTGCCACTTTGGTAAATTGTTACCAAAATTGGTACAAAAAATTTGGGTTGGTAAGCAGGTAAATTTTTTCTCATTTTGGTAGATTTTTGATGAACTTTCCGTTCCCGATTTATTTTTCGTAGTATTCTTTAAATATATTATAAATTTCTTTGCATACTTTTTATATAATTACATACGTATAAATGTATATCGATATAAGGCGAACATATCGCGCTCCATTTTACTGGAATTTTACTGGAATCCC
>NW_023489323.1:0-1084 GCF_013731165.1 Rhagoletis pomonella
AAAAATATTTTTTTCCAAAGTACCGTCGGGAGAGAGCGAATGCTTCGAGGTCGCTAATTCCGGATATATCATTAGTGGTTTTTTCAAATTATCTCTTGTTTTGCGAAGTTTGCAATATATTTAAATTCCACTTTTACTAAATGTGTATGCAATGGGAGGACCCATCGAAATTCGTCAATATTAAACAAATTTTAAATAACCAATTGGGTAGTATTTTTTGAAAAATATTGCTATTCAAGGATTCTATACAATTTCTACGAAAATACATGGGAAACTTTGAGCGCTTTGAACCACTTCTAAATCTTCTTTGATTGACCTAAAACTTTGTATAGTTTAGTCTTTAGGCTATTCACATATTTCTAGGGGGTGAGACCGATAATCCAAACACTTTTATTTTTCTCCATATAGCTAAGGGAAATCCTAATGTACGTATATGTATTTGTGTCAACCGCTTATATGGAGTCACAACATTGTGGGATGTCGAGTCGTATGAGTGACATTCGTATGCAGTTTAGGATAGTCGGTCAATTATTCCATCCGACATTTGCTACACAGTTCTTTGTAGTTATCCTTTTTACAACGCTTTTATCAACTTGCAATGTTGTGTTCCAGAAACTTTCAATGTTGTGGATCCAGAAACTTTCAATGTTGTGTTCCGACACCAAAGCAAAGCTTTGAAAAGCTCCTATAAAAAAGCATAGTGAATAGGGCGAGGTAGATGACATCTAGATGTCGTCCTATGTACTACGTTTGCTACACCGGAAATAGACGACACGCCATTTCTTTAAATAAAATTAATGGGTGCTCGTTTGTATGTACATACATATGTAAATGCATGTGTGTTCTCCTTTCTATTAATATCGTTGAATTATTTTAATATCTATTGCAAAATTTTATTCAGACAGGACTAAAAAGTAGAAAATAAATAATATAAAAAAAACTTTTTAATATACAACGCTTTTATAAATGGACTAAAAAGTAGAAAATAATACTTCTCAGTCCCATAGAATTTGTTTTGATAACTTTTGATTTTGAAATTTTAGCAAAAGTCATTATAAACAATCTATGAAATTGAAAATGAAAA
>NW_023489324.1:0-1084 GCF_013731165.1 Rhagoletis pomonella
GAGTCAAAAATTATGAAATGAAAAATTTAAGTATGGCCCCAGTTTCGTCCCTTTTTCTTGTGGCATCACTCACTTTGTTCGTTCAGTTTGAAGTCAAATATAACAAGTAAGAAAGTCTAAGTTTGGCCGGAGCCGAACATTTAATACCCGGCGCATGTACTAAGTATATGAGATTCACCTTTCTGAAAGATTCCGCTACATGGTAAGCCGGTGTGTATCAATTTTGAGTAAATTAGCGTCCTTAAATTTCGACATATTGAAGTTTCAAGCATTTCTGAAATTTGCCTTTATATGAAAAGTGGTCGTAATTTTAATCTGATTCCAATAATTTTCAACGTCTTGCTTCTAGGTGGCAAGCACAATAATCATACCGAGTTTAGTACAAATTGGTAGAACGCCCACGCCACGCCCATTTTTCAAAATTATATCAACGTACTTCTTGGTAAAGAATTGTTGCAAGCGTCAATTTTGAATAAATTAGCTTTAATATTTATTGATTTATCGAAGATTTCGTATTTCTCCAAATTACCGTTATATGGGAGGTAGGCGTGGTTATTGCCCGATTTGGCCATTTGGTATGCTGTAGCAGGGCTAACAAGTTTGGAAGAAATTGGTGCAGCGGTTACCATGATATACACATGTATCCATAAGTGGGCGTGGCTTCGCCCATTTTCCAAAAATTTATAATATTCTTATTTTTCGTCTAAAAATTTTTGTAAATATCAGTTTTGAGTGAATAATCTTCAGTAGTTACTAAAATATCGCAGTTTTCGTATTTCTGAAAATTACCGTTATATGGGAGGTAGGCGTGGTTGATGTCCAATTTGGCCTGTGTCAATACCATCATCCGTCCTACGCCCGAAAGAAGTGCACATGCCAAGTTTCGTTAATATATCTCAATTTTTACTCGAGTTATCGTGTGCACAGACGGACGGACAGACGGACGGACGGACGGACAGACAGTCACCGCTTATTCGATTTCTCTCTTCATTCTGATCATTTATGTATACATTTGTCTATATCTATCTCGATTCGTTTTGCCTGTTACAAACAACCGCTATGTGAACAAAGTTATAATACCCTT
>NW_023489325.1:0-1083 GCF_013731165.1 Rhagoletis pomonella
CTATCTTGCATTTGGGTTTACTCAATACCAATTTGAGCTGTCGCAGTGTTATCAAAAAAAAAAAAGTTATCAATAGGTAGGTTCAGAAGGCGCAGCAGTTGAGCGCAACGGTTGCTAAACAAAAATCAGTGATCGTTATGCGTCTTTTGAACGACTTCATACATTAGCTGTCAAATTCAACTCTCAAAGGTACACACCAACATGTTGTCTCAAATGATCAGAAAAATATTACGATCATCTAACACGCAACTATTCAGTTGATCAGAAGTACGCAACAGCGCGTTCAGAAGGTGCAACCGCACCAGTTACTGAGCTGTTTCGCCTTCTGAACGTGCGAAATGAAAATTCGTTTCTCTTGAAATCAAGTTATATGGCTGCGTATGTATGTACATATGTATGTACATATTCCGAAATTTTTTTTATTTGTAAAGGCTCTCAAGAAAAACTAAAAATTCATATAAAATGTCCAACTATCGAATGTGAAAATCGGCACTTTTCAAAATTTTGATTTGCCACTAATAATTTTATTTCGTATAGCAGCATTGCTTAAGTTATTGTTTTTGACAACTTATTTGTTGGTTAATGACTGCAAATAGTTTTATAGAAAATTAGAGACGAGAAATAATACTTTCATAAAAATTTAAGTACATACATAGATTTAAAAAGCTGCATGAATACAAAAGAGTTATGAAAATGTCACATTAAACAACTGTCTAAATCTACGTTATTTTTTATAAATAAGGCCGTAAACATTTTCTTACATCGTCGATTTCCATATTCTATTTTTACTCTTTCAATTTCACTGACCAGCGCTGCAAACAGTGGCGGATTTATCGTACAGGCAACATAGGCTGAAGCCTAGGGCGGCAGAATTAAGGGGCGGCAAAATTTTAGACAGCTAAATTAAAAGAAAAAAATTTATTTGGATTCAGCTGCACTTGAAATTGTGTTTGTGTCTGTAAAATATTATTAATGATTCATCTCATTCAATACAATTCAAAATTAGAATTACGCTGCGAATTTTTCCTTAGTATAGCAGTCGTTGAAATTTCCATTTAACTTTCATTCACGCGGCTTAGAAAC
>NW_023489326.1:0-1083 GCF_013731165.1 Rhagoletis pomonella
CGGACCAAAGTTATAATACCATTTCATGCTCATGAAAGGTATAATAACCAAAGGTGCCCCAACTATTTTATTGTTTTTTTATGTTATTTAAAATTATTTGAAGCATGTGAATTAATCTTAGTTATAGATTTCGGGACCCGCGGTAAAATTTTGAAAAACGTAGGGATGGGCGTGCTCGGGACGTACAAATTTAATTTCAGGAAGGGCGGGATCGGGATTGAATATTTAGTCCCGTGCCCATCTCAAGTGCAGACATTCATATGGCGCCAGCTCACTCCAACTTGACCTAAATCACTTAGAAGGGCAACTTCTCGATAAAAACAAAAACACACTAAAGGGTCTTAAATCGATAAACCACAAACTGAAAAGGAGAAAGAAAAATGTATGTACATACAAACATACAAATAATACGTGAAAAATTGGCAGCTGGCGGCCCCTCCATGGCATTTTAGAACTTATACATATGTATATGAAGAACAATTTAACAAATGACACAATACAGTTGCGACGACCAGAGCACAGTGTTTCAAAACTGGCATTTACTGCTCATAATTCAGCCCTTATTTTTCAACTAATTTTTGAATTTTAATTTGATTATATTAAATTTTTTGTGCAAAGTGCAGAAAAAGTAGCAATTTTGAAGAAAATCGTTTCTCGTGTTCCAGTTAATAAATGGTACATAATAAAAACTAGTTGAAAACAATTTTGGGGTTTCCCCAAAACGAAAAAATAAATAAAAAACAAGTAAGAGCAGCGCTGTCTTCGGCTATGCCGAAGGCTTCATACCTTTCATGAACATCTGCAAATTTTAGTTTGACAGATTACTGCTTTTGAATACATCTGCATACATCGATAGAGGAGTTACATACTTATATAAAAAATCGCATCTAAACAATCAGAGGTATGGAAGATATACTTTATATGGCACCAATCTAAGTGATTTTCACTGCTATGTGATCGGTATGTAAACCGGTAACACAATTTATTGGGTTTAGTTTCCTACATAAAGGAGATATATGGCAAAAACTGGTATCTGAACAATCAGTGCTATAGGAGATAAAGCTTATACAGCATAGATTTTGA
>NW_023489327.1:0-1083 GCF_013731165.1 Rhagoletis pomonella
TGAATACATTTTTTCTAATTCATAAGACTTTTTAAAATGTAAATAGAATCTTAGATATAAAGAAAACCCTCGGAAACAAAAATTGAGGTTTTGCATCAACACATTTGCATTTTTATTAATATATTTGTATGTTTGCATATACTTTGTATTGAAGATGTTTGTACCGTTGATAATTGATGTCTAGCGACTTCGATTTGTGGAAATTTTATAAAATTTAATTCAATGTGAATTTGAATTGTATTAAGACATGCAAGTGCACCGTTATAGTTGAAATAAACTGGAAATAGAAAGATATTTACTAAATGTTAATTAAACGAGCCTTACTAATTTGAAAAAAAAAAAATATTACGGTATATGAATAATTTGTATCCGCATTTGAAGTGCAAAACCACGTTACTGACATTTGTACCAAAAATACGGTTTTCCAATCTGAGGCTCCTTACATCAAAATCTGTCCAATAATATAATTTTATGAATATTTCGGTTATGCCATTATGGAAAAGCCGCTGACTTTTAGAGCAACTGGTAGATTGCCCGCAGCACCGCTCACTTGAAGATCGGTTCCGTGTTATGTTATGATAGCCGCAAACAACCAAAAAATTTTATCGATGTGACAAACTTCAAATAAATTCAACTAATTTAGGTATTAAAATAAAATTATAGTTTAAAAAACTAAAACCTCCCTATTATAATTGCCATTCGTACTGTCATCAGGTATGTAACTTGAGAATAGTTCGCGGCTTGCCTTCATACTATACGTATGTATGTATTTGACACCTATGTGTCAAATCTTTTAAAAAATGTGTCGGAATAAAAACATATACCAGATATTCTTGTTTAATACCAATATCTCGTTGCAAGGATGAAAAATATTCCAGTTTGCAGCCAGCTATAAAAGCTTTGCTTTGCAAATTTACAAAAAAACACATAGTGCATAGGACTTTTTAAAATGTAAATAGAATCTTAGATATAAAGAAAACACTCGGAAACAAAAATAGAGGTTTTGCATCAACACATTTGCATTTTTATTAATATATTTGTATGTTTGCATATGCATATATGATATGCATATAAACTTTGTAT
>NW_023489328.1:0-1082 GCF_013731165.1 Rhagoletis pomonella
ACACGAATAAAGGCGCGCTAGTGTTTTGACGGCGAAAAAAGGCGCGTAAAAAAATGTTGCGAAAAAAGATGCTTATGAAAAACTTCGGCGAAGTATGTTAAGAGTCTTTGACGCTGACGTTTTTTTTGCGTCTGTTTTCGCCGTCTACTTTTGAGCTCGCGCCTTTATTCGTGTCTAGTGCCGATAAGGTTCAACATTTTTATTTTTTTTTTTTTATTGGAAACTTAAAACAAGCAAGCAGCTGTTTTAGCATTATCTTATCTAATCTAAAGGACAACATCAAATTTTAAACTTTATGTTTACTGTTTTCGGTGCTACAAATAATGAAAAGAGCCACAGAATGTAACCCTAAAGTCTTTGACGTCGGCAACAAAATACCCTGTATATTTACATACGCGAATATGTTTAATAAAAAGCTGTAATTAAATTCTCAACAATCTGTATTTCTATCCCGCGTACTCATAATAGGCGTATTTTGATATAATGTATGTATGTATATAGAGACATACATATGTACATACAGTATCGGTTATATCAATAGCACCCTAATTTCAAATTGATATTGTTGTCCACTTTTGTTTGTTTATTTATTTTTCATAATTTTCAATTAAAATTAACCCAAGTTTAAAACTTTATAAAAACTAAAAAAAATTCAACAAATTTTCTTCAAAATTTCAAACTTTTCTCAGAAATGTTGAAATTTTTTTGAGCATACAGTTTTATAGCCCATTAAATTTTAGTGAAACAATTTGCAAGTTTCAAGTGGCTAATAGCCCATTTCCACCAAACGTTAGGAGTTCCGATAAGTTACAATAATTTTAACAAGTGACTTTCGGCAAGGTTTGTTTCTTCATTTTAGCTTTTTTTCCTTTCGTTTGCTTGTACGTTATATGCTCTTTCGAGTTGTAATCTGCTTTTCCCAATTGGTATACACTGCAGTTAAGGCTTCATGGAAATGAACTATAAAAATTACCTTTGATTTTTTCGAATTTATTCTGACGCATTTATATGGGTTTTGTTAGAGAATTAAATGTACTTTAATTGAAAATTCTTAAAAATAAATACATAAATAAACAGGAGTG
>NW_023489329.1:0-1082 GCF_013731165.1 Rhagoletis pomonella
TATATATATATATATATATATATATATATATATATATATATATATATGTACATATCGCTCGTTCCTAGATCCTGACACTTTTTTGTGTGGCTGTGAAATCAAGGATGCAATTTTTAAATTACATTTTCAATAACTATTCGTCCTTATGTAAAAAAAAAATTATATTTCTTAATTCTACAGAATTATTTTCTTTATCTGATACCCACTGTTATTCTGCAATGCACTAATTTTTTTTAATAATTTTTGGAGTTAACCTTCTCTTTGAAACTTCAAGTCCTTTCAAAATAATCAGACAGAAATACTAAAAATGCAGTTTTACTATTTTGGCCCCTGGTTTCGCGAATATATTGTTTTTTCTACTGGTGCGAAAAATTTACTGTTGCACTGTGTTAGCAATCGTTTATGCTAACAGCAAATATACGAGTGCACTTTGCCCCACTTTCGTAACCAGAAATGTTTCACATAAAAACCAATACCGATCTAACTATAAAGTGTACGCTTATAATTAGTAAGACATCTTCAAGCCGGTGTTCAACTACCGGTTACCTATCGTGTTCAGTTCCGCGCTCACCTTCGCAATTGTCTGTTTGGTAATACAGTCATCTTCAATTCAAAAAAATGTCTCCTGACTATCAATGGCAACTGATTACATAATCAATAATCATTCATAAATTTGAATGTTGTTAATATTTATGCAATTTTTTTTGTTGCTTTTTAAATATTTATTTTCTTTAAACAATCTTTTTCCTAAAACTCCTATTCAAAATACATAAATTTATTTTTGTATGTCTGTATATACGAACAACACATTTTTCTGGCTTTGATTATTGCATTGTGATTGCAGCGATTGCTCCAACTGGTTTTGCGTGCCAATGAAAATTTTATTGTACAATAGCAACAAGAAAAACAGCAGTGAATTAGCGAAATAAATGCGCATAGATAGATTGCAAAAGAAAAAAAAATTGAAAACATATTTATTAAAATAATATTTAAACGCAGCGGTTATGCGTGCATGTGAAAGAGAGAGCAAGAAAGAGACCGGGTATGGAACAGCTAGCGAAATCAATGTAATGCTAAGCCGC
>NW_023489330.1:0-1082 GCF_013731165.1 Rhagoletis pomonella
CGCGAGACTGCCGTTACCAAATTTCGCGTGATGTAGAGATGGCCCCCAAATGGCAAAAATCGATATGCATGCAGCCGTTCATTACAAAATAAAACTTTTAACAAAATCTTTTACATTTTTCCAATTTTTTCCAACAGACAATTATTAATTTTTTTTTCAAAAGTTGGCAATATCATTCTTTCCGATTTTTTTAGAATACTTAAATTAGGTAGAGCCTTGGTAGCATTCCCTGGAACTAAGCTTTTTCACAAAAGTCGATAAATAAAGTAAATAAATTGTAAAATTAAGTTTTCCTGCGATAAAATAACTAATTAACAAATTAAACGCCCTTATCTACTTTTACCATCGCGTAAATCAGTTATGTAATTCCAAAATCAACCTATGTATCCCTAATTTGCTTATAAAATTTAAGAAAAAAACAAATGCACCCAAACGGACTGCATGACATATCGATAACACTAACACTGCAACTTTTCTACTTTCCTGGGTTTATTCTTCATTGACACCGCCAAAACGTCATTACCATTGCCGCGCACGTCCCTTACATTGCGGTAGGCCGCTTCATGGGCGATTGCTATCTCGTACGCACGTTTTAAAGTCTAATATTGGTTCGCTAAAAAGACGTTTTTGCAGCGCTTCATCTGCAACTCCGCATACAATTTGATCCCGCAACATATTATCGAGTTCTATGAATAGGGTTCGAACGATACGATCGATATTGAGTAAGCATCGATACTGAGGGTATAAAAATTAGTACTTTAATACTCGATACCTTATTTGGTGAGTTTACTCGATACTTTGCAAAGAACTCGTGGTATCGAAAACTTTTTAAAAAACACAATTTTTAAATTTTTCCTTCAATCGGCAACCCAATTTTCTTTGCTTATATGGATTATTATCATTCAATTTTGTCCATCACTTAAAATAAACTGAAATTTCGTGTAGTCCGTTGCATAACATAAACCAAATAAGTTGAAGTTTAATGGCCTTATTCACAAAAAATAAAGTAGGTTTTAAGAGCTTAATAAAATGACATTTTCTTACATTTTTCAGTTTAGGCCTTTTTCATTTTGTATGAATAA
>NW_023489331.1:0-1082 GCF_013731165.1 Rhagoletis pomonella
CCGAAAACGTTGGTTCAAATCAATTCGCAATCAAGTTGGACGTTTTGCCCACAAACATTGCAATTTTGCGAGCAGTCTCATTGTAAAATCTGATTTTTTAAATTTCATAGTTTCGGCTTACATTTATAAAATTCAACGAAAGCACGTACCTATTTCGGCTGAGTTATCCATTTTCGGTTATTTAGTGTACAAAATAAACACAAATTAAATGAGTTTGTACAACATGGCCATTAATGTAGCGATAAGTTGTACAACTTGCCAGAAAATCCAAATTTTTTGATCTTTCATACAACCAAGCCACACAAACGGTGCAATCTAGAGCAAAACAACACCAAGTTGAACCAACGGTCGCTACGTTTATGGCTTTCTTTAAGAAACATCGGGCGAAAATTTCAACTGCTCCCTTAACACTACCTTATATAAGTTGGCCATGCTATCATCCTCACATATGTTCATCAGAGTATACCAACGAAGGACGAGTTAATACAAGGAGATAGCGAGAGCACAAAACTACTCTAGACAAGTAATTTTTAGCAAAAAAAAACCGACTTAAAAAAAATATATATATATATATTTCATGATTCAATGATCGGAGCTAAACCAAATTAGTATGGGACCACCTCTGAGACACTACCTTTCCGTTGCAAAAGAGATTATGGAAATCGGTTGACGTGGTCCAAAGTTATGCGGTAACATACATAAAAAAAAAATATTCCGACGAACTGATAACCTCCTCCTTTTTTGGAAGTCGGTTAAAAATTACACGCACAATGACAAACATGAACAAATGTACAACAAACACATAATTTTTGACAATCAGTACAGTTCGCATTTGTATCAAGGAGCAGCTTATTAGTTTTGTTTTCGTTTGTCCTACATATGTGCATATATACATGTACACAAACATATGTACACACGTACAAATATATATAAAACCATTCAAACATATGTACATACATGAAAACATTGCAGTCCATAAGTACATAAATATGCCAATCAGTACATCAATGAAGCCCGTTTGCTTCATCATAAATATATCCATACAAACTAGAGGGCTGCATGAATTCATCCAAAACAGCTTA
>NW_023489332.1:0-1082 GCF_013731165.1 Rhagoletis pomonella
AAAGTTAAATTAAGTAATGCGGGTAAGTATAATCAGGTATTAGGGTTGCGATTTGGTTTTAAGTAGTTAAGGATTTTCATTTAATTTTCTATTTCTTCTGTTCTATCTTTTGGTTGTATAGCGTTTTGGTTTCCGTTTTATATTTCCACGATTTCATTTTAAATTTTTTTTTATAATTTCGTTATATTATATTATGGTGGCCATTTTCTTTTATTGTATTTATGGTTATTTATTTAAAATTGGTTTTATAGTTGAATTTTTCGTTAAGCTTTTAGTTTAAACTTATTTTTATTTCAAATAAATTTGTATTTTATTTTATTTTAATTTAGTTCAGTTTAAGTTGATTTTATTTAACTCTATTTAATTTAATTTACGTGATTTAGTCAAATGCATATATATATTTCCACGCGTTAGCCTAAGTCTATTTCATATATATAACCATGTACATGCAGGTATACAGGCATTTACATATATGTATACCCCAATGTCGTAAACAGGGTGTGATTGACAACTCAGGTAGGCTCTCTTTTAAGATACTATTATGCAAAAAAAAAGATATGAACAAGCGATTCAAAATTCATAACAAAATTTCAATTTGACGTTACAGCATGGTTCTTCTGAGAGCCATGTCAAATTCAATCACACTTTGTTAATACATTTCGGTCCTACTTCTAATTTCTTAAAACTATTGTTCTTGGGGGTTTACCCCTTTCTTTTCTTTTGCTTTAACTAGTTTAAGCTTACTAGTTAGCTTACTGAGTTTTTTTTTTTTATTTTTTTTTTATTATTATTTATTATTTTTTTATTGGAAAAAAAACTTAGTTTAGGCTCGAAGGACTCACCCTTGTTGCAGCAGGCTTGGGTGTGGCCTGCTGTTGTTGTAGTCGCTGGGGTTGTGCGCTGTTGTTGCTGGTGTTGAGCGCTGCTGCTGTTAGCGTTGTGCGCTGTTGTTGTTGGTGTTGCGCGCTGTTGTCCACGCTGCTGTGGCGGGCATTGTTGCACCCGCTGCTGTGGCGGTTGTTGTTGTGGGTGGCTCGGTGTTGCTTCCGCGCGTTGTTGCACCCGCTGCTGTGGCGGATGTT
>NW_023489333.1:0-1082 GCF_013731165.1 Rhagoletis pomonella
GACTGTGCATACCTATGACAACAGTTGATGACACGATAATGACAATTCCACTGTGACAACACGCGAATAGGGCTGAAAGAGTGAAAATTCTGCAAATTCACTTATCTCGTCTGACCAACTTGCATCGTTGTTGGCAAGTATAAATTCGTTGAAAGAATCTGTCAACGATTTGCGCAGGGACAATCAACAAATACGTAGCGAGTTCAGAATGTGCGATAACAACAATACCGTCGTTGGCAGATCAGCAGAGCCTTTACAAAGAACCAACGTCAACTTCGCAGCCGCCTCTGCCGCCGCAGTAGCACAGTCAAATAACACTGTGGAACATATTCAGGTTAGCAAAAGTTAGGTCAATTCTGAGAGTGAGGGGTGAAAATAGAGGCTAAATTAGAAGACCCGTATCGCGGCGTTTGTTTATGTTAGTTCGAATTTTTTTTAATCGAACTTCGTACTTTGCAGTCAAATGCCGATTTACAGCATATTGTTTGTCGACTAATTGATATTTTTTCAATCTGTTAAAGCCAAATTATTGGTAGAGACCTGTGCAACAATTAAAACTAAAAAAAAATTGATTTAGAAAATTTTTGTAGTGCTTATGAAGCAAAATTTTGGAATTTTTTTTTCATGCTTTTTGAACATATTTAAAACTAATAGCGTGTGTGAATCGGTAACAAAGTTCGCGACGAGTAAATTTTTGACAACTATTAGGTGAATAAAATTTCAGTAGCTCGTGAGGCTAGTGAAATTTTTGACAAATGCATAGAAAATTTTGACAATCGCAAAGATTGTTGATGTGTATAATTTTTCGTTAAATAAAAGCTTAAATTGATGAATTGCAATCAACGATGGTAGATGTTTTCTTAAAATACTTAAACTTGCGTTTTCCAGCTTAATATTAATTTACTTCTCATTTCTTATGTACCAATTTTTTCAGTGTTGGTTTTGAAGAAATATTGAAAATAAAATTATAAAAATATGCAAAAAATATAATTTTGAAATGTTAGTTATGAAAAGTTGTAAGTAAAAAAATTAAATTAATTAAATTAATGATTTGGCCCGTTGCCGTTTAGCAGGCGGCTGTG
>NW_023489334.1:0-1082 GCF_013731165.1 Rhagoletis pomonella
AACTGTAAAGATTCAATTTTAATTTTTATTTGCTTTGTACAAAGCTTCTAATTGTAATTTTTTGTTGTTGATATTGATATTTAAAAGTTTCATTTATGAAGAGATTGATTTAAATTTGATTCTTTAACAGTCAATGTTACCAGCAATCAATATCAGTTCTTCAAATTGTGTGCTCAGTTTCATAAGAAATGTGTCAGCAGAAAAGCTGTATTGATACAATTAAAATGTGTACAATTTCGAAATTTTACTTCTTTAGCTCATTACGAGAGAGAGTATTGCAAAAAACTTTTAAAGTTTTATCTATGCATATAATAAAATTGTAATAGGTTGATGTTTTATTTGATGTATGTATAGATTTTAAAGAAGAGCAAAAGCAACAGAAGCCAAATAAACAGTTTTTAGAATTTTTGTCTGCCTGTCTGTCTGTCTGTATGGAGTCGAATGTAATGCTAAAGGTCTAACTTTAAGTATAGAATAAAGAAAAATTAGAGAGTGGCCACCTGTTTGAAAATTGCAGTATAAGTAAATTCATATGATAAAGTAAATACTGCAATATGGGTATCAAATTGAAGAGATTTAGGAAAGTTTACTGCCGAAAATATTTTAAAGGGAGTTGCCACCTGTTTGGAAAATTGTATTCAGTTAAATTGATAAGGTATATCTATATGAAGTGTGCAAAATGTAGACTCGAGTTATAAGATTATAAATTAAATTTCGAGGAAAAAGCCGATACTTAACCTACTTTCTAAATACCTTCGAAAATATATTAACTAACACCCTTAATCATTAAATATTATGTATGTTTCATAAATCGAAAAATCGTTTCATAAAGCTCTTTAAATACTAAATTTTATTTTTTATGAATGAGAACAAAAGAGTTTTGGGAGGGAGTAACAATACAAAAATACTTTTGAGGCGCAGTGAACCACGCCGAGTATTGGCTGTCTGTTACAGCTCAAGTAGTCTGAGACATCATCTCGAATATTTGTTTTTAATGAAATTTTCATCAAAACTGCCAAATTTTTGTTTCAGAAATTTTTGAAAATTTTTGAGTATGCACGAAATGGAGCTATCTACATTGC